>NW_022261978.1:11049310-11173217 GCF_002021735.2 Oncorhynchus kisutch | reverse complement strand
TTGATTCCCATGTATTGAATGAGAAATGCAAGTTAAATGGGTTTCCATCACATTGTCAACTCTACTGATGGTTTTAAAAAGCTGTTGTTTTATATGCAGAAACATGGCAACGTGCTCTGTAGCCAGCAGCTCACAGATACAGTGCTGGTAGCTACCTACATGATGAGATTTTGGATGAGAGAGAGATATATTTTATTGTCAAATGGCAACCAAGCGTCAATCATCATGTCACCAGAATAAGACCCTCAAAAAGTATTGGAAAGGAGCATCAAGCTTATCACATGCAGTTTCATCACCCTGTGTTGTTCATAACTTATTTAATCTGCAGCCTAATAAACTGCATGGGTTCCCAAGTCGTAGTGGGAGGACCACACAATATATCATCACGTGACTCCAAGTTAACTAAGATCTGATGGTTATTATATATAATATTTGCGCACGAAGGAGTTTCCACCACCATTTCTCGCTCATAAATGTTTACTGACACAAAATGATCCCACCCATGTAACGAACTTACTGTCTATTTGCATTTATAAATTGTAAAGCATATCCTGTTTCCATCAGCCCGGTCATTACTTTGGAAATGGTTGGATCAATATCCCCTTCATGATATGGATGAAGCCTGATTTAGAATGTTTGAGTAGTTCTATCTGATGTCAATAAATCACCCCTCTGATAATCAAGTGATATTTGAATGTCTGAGTAGTTCTATCTGATGTCATAATACACTCCTCTTGATGATAAGTGATATTTGAATGTCTGAGTAGTTTCCATCTGATGTCTATACCTCCTTTGATAGTGATACATTTGCTCCATTGTTTCCATGTCAGTTGGTTTCCCACTCTGATGATTTATATCTGACAGAGGGGCTTTACTGAATAGTATGGTGACATCTTAGTGGGGCTTGAAGTAATAGAATTATTAATCATAAACTCTACAGCAACAATAACTGCAGCTTTGACATCAAGAAGAGAACGGCTGATGGTGGTGGTGCTACTCTATAGGTAAGGCTGTACAATATGAATGTTCAATACACACAATAGGTTGTTCAGTAGCCAGTTAGTTAGCTGCTACGGTCTTTTGCTAACACAGCTAGCTTGCTAACACAGCTAGCTTGCTAACACAGCTAGCTTGCTAACACAGCTAGCTTGCTAGTCAAAATGCCCTCCAGGCCTGGTGGTGGCAGCAGTGCACTACATCAACTGTTTACCAGAGCTTCCTGAGGGGAAAATAATTAGGCTGTTTATATCTTGATTTACCATTATGGGAAGTTTTTTATGTGAATGAAGTCATACCGTGTAAAAAAAAAACTGAACAGATGTGATGGAAACAGGAAGTTGTGATCGGTGGTGGTGTACGTCTATAGGTAAGGGCTGTACAGTCAATATGAATGTTCAATCCACACAATAGGTTGACTGGGGAGGTGATGTACCCAGTCAAAATCCTGCAATAAGAGCTAAGACGCTAATATTTTTGTAAACTATATATATTTGTGTTCAGTGGTTGTCACTGAGTTGGCTGATGTCCCATTTCGTGGGGTCACTCCAAAGGCTGTACAGTGACTATAGAAATTCGACATCTTAGTTTACTTAATTGCCAATCAACAATCTCAGCGCGGACGGAGCCTCGGAACAAATTATTTTTTGCATTTTGCCGTCATTGCTTTTGATTTGGTTCTAACCACCTAAAACTACAAAAGACTTTGTGACTTCAATATTAACCAGAGGCTCTGATGAACCCTACAGGACGATGGAGGATCCCAATGACAGTTAACCAGAGGCTCTGATGAACCCTACAGGACGATGGAGGATCCCAATGACAGTTAACCAGAGGCTCTGATGAACCCTACAGGACGATGGAGGATCCCAATGACAGTTAACCAGAGGCTCTGATGAACCCTACAGGACGATGGAGGATCCCAATGACAGTTAACCAGAGGCTCTGATGAACCCTACAGGACGATGGAGGATCCCAATGACAGTTAACCAGAGGCTCTGATGAACCCTACAGGACGATGGAGGATCCCAATGAAAGTTAACCAGAGGCTCTGATGAACCCTACAGGACGATGGAGGATCCCAATGACAGTTAACCAGAGGCTCTGATGACCCTACAGGACGATGGAGGATCCCAATGAAAGTTAACCAGAGGCTCTGATGAACCCTACAGAACGATGGAGGATCCCAATGAAAGTTAACCAGAGGCTCTGATGAACCCTACAGGACGATGGAGGATCCCAATGAAAGTTAACCAGAGGCTCTGATGAACCCTACAGGACGATGGAGGATCCCAATGAAAGTTAACCAGAGGCTCTGATGAACCCTACAGGACGATGGAGGATCCCAATGAAAGTTAACCAGAGGCTCTGATGAACCCTACAGGACGATGGAGGAATCCAACAGAAGAGACAACATATATATACGTTGCAATTATTCTCGAATGAGAGTCCGTTCATGTGCAAAGGATTAGCATTTCAATGAATGTAATTATAGACTGTGTAATGAATCCATGAGGACTAGTAACTTTCGGTTACTAGTCCAACGCTCTAACCACTAGGCTACCCTTGCCGGCAAATTCCAAGCTAAATTGACCAAAGCTCATCGCTAATAACACATAATAACACTTCACATAATGGTGCCCAAAAACAATGAAAACTTATCACCCAGTGGCATATGGGATATTTAGGTGAGTTTGGTGTTGCCACATGAAGCAGTGCCCACATTGCAAAAGGCAATGTGTCTCTACCTGTATAGAGCACATTAAAAAAAAAAGTACCTTTATTTTACTAGGCAAGTCAGTTAAGAGCAAATTCTTATTTTCAATGACAGTGGGTTAACTGCCTGATCAGGGGCAGAACAACAGATTTGCTCCCAGTGTGGCAGGTGTTTTAGCCAGGGAGGGGCCCTGAAACAGCACGAGAGAATACACACGGGGGAGAAGCCTTACCACTGCTCCCAGTGTGGCAAGTGTTTCAGCGGGGCAGGGGATCTGAAAAAACAAAAGAATACACACAGGGGAGAAGCCTTACCACTGCTCCCAGTGTGGCAAGTGTTTTACCCTGTTAGGGACCCTGAAACAGCACAAGATAATACACACAGGGGAGGTGCATTACCACTGATCCCAGGGTGCCATGCTTCTGCCCATTTAGGAAGCCTGAAAGAACATGAGACACAGAGGAGAAGGCTTACAAAAGGTTAGATTTTGTGAAAAGATATTACTCATCACAATCACACAATCACATCCACACAGGAGAGAGAAATTACTTTTCTTAGCATGTATATTGATATTTCACATCTCATTGACTCACAACTCATCAGAGAACATACACAGTGCTCCCATTGTCTTATATTGTTGCCTCATAATGTGTTTACCTGTTTTTACCATATGAAATTGCTTCTTCCAATTATTGATAAACATGTACCTGTTAAAAAACTGACTGTTAGAACTGTTAAGGCTCCATGGATTGATGAGGAATTTAAAAACTGTATGTTTGAAAGAGTTGGGGCAAAAGGAGTGGCTAATAAGTCTGTCTGGCTTACATACTGCAAATTGAGAAATTATGTGACCAAACTCAACAAAAATAATAAACTTATTAAGAAGCCAAGATCAATGATATAAAGAATGATGGAAAAAAAACTTGTAAAGTTAGTGTGGGAGAGGTGGAAAAATTGTTATCGATCAATAATGACAAACCTCCTGGCATTGACAACTTAGATGGAAAGCTACTGAGGACAGGAGCTGACTCTATAGCCACTCCTATCTGTCATATTTTTAATAAGAGCCAAGAGGAAGGTCTTTGTTCTCTTGCCTGGAGGGAAGCCAAATTAATCCACTACCCAAGAGTGGTAAAGCGGCCTTTACTGGTTCTAACAGCAGACCTATAAGCTTGCTGCCAGCGCTTAGCAAACTGTTGGAAAAATTGTGTTTTACCAAATACAATGCTATATTTCTGTAAACAAATGAACAACATACTTTCAGCATGCTTATAGAGAAGGGCACTCAACATGTACTGCACTGACACAAATGACTGATGATTGGTTGAGAGAAATTGATAACAAGAATATTGTGGGAGCTCTATTGTTAGATTTCAGTGCAGCCTTTGATATTATTGACCATAACCTGTTGTTTAAGAATGTGTGTGCTATGGCTTTTCAACCTCTGCCATGATGTGGATTCAGAGCTGTCTATCTAATAGAACTCAGAGGGTTTTTAATGGAAGCTTCTCTAATGTCAAACATATGAAGTGTGATGTACCGCAGGGCAGCTCTCTAGGCCCTCTGCTCTTTTCTATTTTTACCAATGGCCTGCCACTGGCATTAAACAAAGCATGTGTGTCCATGTATGCTGATTATTCAACTATATAAGCTACCAGCAACCACAGCTAATGAAGTCACTAAAACCCTTAACAAATAGTTGCAGTCTGTTTTGGAATGCATGGCCAGTAATAATCTGGTCCTGAACCTCTCTAAAACTAAGATCATTGTATTTGGTACAAATCATTCCTTAAGTTTTAGACCTCAGCTGAATCTGGTAATGAATTGTGTGGCTGTTGAACAAGTTGAGGAGACTAAATTACTTGGCATTACCTTAGATTGTAAACTGTCATGGTCAAAACATATAGATGCAATGGTTGTAAAGCTGGGGAGAGGTCTAGCCATAATAAAGAGATGCTCTGCTTTTTTGACACTAATCTCCACAAAGCAAGTTCTGCAGGCTCTAGTTTAGTCTAATCTTGATTATTGTCCAGTCGTGTGGTCCAGTGCTGCAAGGAAATACCTAGTAAAGCTGCAGCTGGCCCAGAACAGAGCGGCTGTCACGCCCTGGCCATAGAGAAGCTTTTATTCCCTATTTTGGTTAGGCCAGGGTGTGACTAGGGTGGGCATTCTAGGTTCTTTTTCTGTGTTTTTGGCTGAGTGTGGTTCCCAATCGGAGGCAGCTGTCTATCGTTGTCTCTAATTGTGAATCATACTTAGGCAGCCTTTTTCCACCTGTGTTTTTTGGGTAGTTGTTTTCTGTATAGTTGATTTGCCTTACAGAACTGTTCGTTCTTCTCTTTGTTATTTTGTTCGAATGTTTTTTGATTCAATAAAAATCATGAACACTTACCACGCTGCGCTTTGGTCCATGCCTTCCGACGAGAGACGTGACAATTGTGTCATGTTTTGTTTTGGCCTCAGGAGGGGTAGCTGCTGCTTTTGCAACAGCTAATGGGGATCCTAGTAAAATACCAAATACCAAACTCTGTTGTTCTCTCTGAGCTCAGAAGTAAAGAATCTTGGTTTGACTTGGACTCCAGCAGATCCTTATATTATAATATCCACTACAACTCACCCACAGATTGCTGTTTCATGATTGTCTCAATGAAGAGTTCCTCATTCCACTTTCCTGTGGGCTTTTACAAGCCTCCAACTGGTTGAATAAACATTGTTTCCACGTCATATTAAAAAACATGCTTAACATCGATGAACCTTCACTATCTTCATCCCTAAACTAGCAACATTAACTATTGTCTATTGTTATTCTCAATGACATTCCTGGCCTTATGAAATCCTAGCTAAATACAATGTTCCCACCCGTTTTCATGTCTTTGGTTATGCAAACATTTGTTTATTCGATTATATTTCTCATTAAGATGAATATAGTTTTAATTCTGCATGGGTCACGCATTGCTTTGGTCATGTGGTCCCTTATGGGTCAATGATTGTAATTAGAATATAGCAATGATGCTCTCTCCTCAATCACTTACAGTTTCTTTGGAAAGTATTCAGACCCCTTGACTTTTAGGTTTAGGTCATCAGTAAAGGGGACATCTTAAATATTACAATGACCCTTTCAAAGACAGACATCCCCCGGACCTCCCCTTATAACTATTTTTAAAAGGGTAAAAATGATCTGTTTTCTATAGCATTAAGGTCAGGGCGTTGTGATGCCCACTCCAATACCTTGACTTTGTTGTCCTTAAGCCATTTTGCCACAACTTTGGAAGTATGCTTGGCATCATTGTCCATTTGAAAGACCCATTTGCGACCAAGCTTTAACTTCCTGACTGATGTCTTGAGATGTTGCTTCAATATATTCACATAATTTTCCTCACCCATGATGCCATCTATTTTGTGACGTGCCCCAGTCCTTCCTGCAGCGAAGCACCCCCACAACGTGATGCTGCCACCTATGTGTTTCACGGTTGGGATGGTGTTCTTCGGCTTGCAAGCATCCAAACTGTCCAAACAGTTCTATTTTTGGTTCATCAGACCAGAGGACGCCTTCAGGCATTTGAAAATCGCTCCCAAGGATGAACCAGACTTGTGGAGGTCTACCATTTTTTTCTGAGATCTTGGCAGATTTTTATGTATTTTCCCATGATGTCAAGTAAAGAGGCACTGAGTTTCAAGGTAGGTCTTGAAATACATTCACAGGTGCTCTTCCAATTGACTCAAATTATGTCAATTAGCCTATCAGAAGCTATAGACATAATTTTCTGGAATTTTCCAAGGCTGTTTAAAGGCACAGTCAATTTAGTATATGTAAACTTCTGACCCACTGGGATTGTGAAATAATCTGTCTGTAAACAATTGTTGGAAAAATTACTTGTGTCGTTAACACAGATGTCCTAACCGACTTGCCAAAACTATAGTTTGTTAACAAGACATTTGTAGAGTGGTTGAAAAATGAGTTTTAATGACTCCAACCTAAGTGTATGTAATCTTTAGCTTCAACTGTAAATACTGTATCCTTCACTATCTATTCTTCACTATATATTGCATCTTAGCTGCTGTGTTTCTGCTCATCCATGTTTTCTACTTCTATATTTCCCATTCCTTTACTGGATTATGTGTATTAGGTTTAGTTGTGGAATTTGTTAGATATCATCTGTTTGATACTGCTGTACTGTCGGATCTAGAAGCATAAGCATTTCACTACACTCACAATAACACCTGCTAACCATGTGCATGTGACCAATAACATCTGCTAACCATGTGTATGTGACCAATAACATCTGCTAACCATGTGTATGTCACCAATAACATCTGCTAACCATGTGTATGTGACCAATAACATCTGCTAACCATGTGTATGTGACCAGTAACATCTGCTAACCATGTGCATGTGACCAATAACATCTGCTAACCATGTGTATGTGACCAATAACATCTGCTAACCATGTGTATTTGACCAATAACATCTGCTAACCATGTGTATTTGACCAATAACATTTGATTTGATTTGATTTCAACAAAACAAATCCATGTGATGATGTTTATTCAATGTGGAAAACGGATTGGATTTATATAAGGTATTTTTATTAATTTTCACACAACTGGCAACCAAAATCCAGTGACTGGTGACATTTAGTGTTTCACCCAACTTGCAACCAAAATCCGTTTCAAAGAAATGTAACGAGAAACTGAATGTTGAACTGAGGTCTTTGCCAAGTGGGCTGGTTTGAATAAGCGGCAGGTGTTGGATCAATATCCACCTTAGTAGCTAAATTTCCATGTAATTTGCTACAGATTTTCATGTGAATATTCTCAAATCTGCATAAAACAATATATATATATACATTTTCCCACTGGAAATGTTTGCATCAAACAGGTTTATTGCGGATAAAAGTCTTTGCGTGATGACGTAGTGCACGGAAAAAATGTTTTCCTGTTGAATACCCATGTACTGAATGAAAAATGCAAGTTAAATGGGTTTCCATCGCATTTTCAACTCTACTGATGGTTTTGAAAAACCGTTGAGTTATATAGCAAAAGTCCTCTTGTCCCGTGCACTGTAGCCAACAGCTCAAAGATACAGTGCTGGTAGGCTACCTACATGATGAGATTATTATGGATAAGAGTGATAATATTTTATTTGTCAAATGGCAACCAAGCATCAATCATGTCACCAGAATAAGACCCTCAAAATGTATTGGAAATGAGCATCAAGCTCAGCACATGGACTTTCACCACCACGTGAAGTTCATCATTTATTTAATCTGTAGCCTAATAAACTGCATGGGTTCCCAAGTCGTAGTGGGAGGACCACACAATATATCATCGCGTGACTCCAAGTTAACTAAGATATTATCGTTATTAAATCAATATTAAATCACTCCAGCCAGCAGATGGCGATGGGCGTCTTTCAGGTGATGCTTCTTGCGTGACGTATAATGGACTGGACGGGACGCTTCTTCAGGAACAACAAGGCGCCAACTCTTTCAACCACCTCGGTAGCCTGCTTGACAATAAACCTGAAAGATTGATTCTTTGGACCATGTTATTGTACATGAGCTAATCTCAGAGTTTTAGACAAATTTCGGTTGACGTATCTACTGGTGAACTTTAACCTCATGTGCAAACTTGTTAAAGATTGATACTGAGGTTAGCACTAGGCTAGTCGCTAATGCTAGCTAGCTAACGTCCCTGACCATGAGTTCACTGAACTACTCCTCCCTTGCTAATGAAGAGGAGGTCTGCTTTACGGAGAAAGAATATTTGAGAGTGAAAAAGGAGGAAGAGGAGGCTGTTATTGTGAAAGAAGAGAACGAACCTTTTAGAGAGGAAGAGGATGCTATCTTAATAAACGTGAAGGAGGAAGACGTTTTGAGAGTGAAAAAGGAGGAGACAGAAGATCCGATTGACACCAGTGAGTACTGTCTTGAAAACAGGGACACAAACTATGCAGTTGTTGAACTAATACGGGGTTTTTAATGGGCATTCTTACTGTAGGAATTGTTAAATGGTCGATCTGCCATTGGTTCATATACTTTTGGGACTTTTTAATTAGATGTTTTGAATTCTCCATGTGGTCGACATTAAAGTTCCCCTCATCTAGTATAACAGTCTTTTAAAATTCAATATTGGTGCGTATGTTCTACTTAAAATATAAAAAGGCACCCATTTTGTGGAACAACCCTTTTACATTTGCAACACAAATATTTTTTTAAGAAATCAAGATGAAAGTGGCCATTTTAGGCTCTTTTTAGACATATTCATGCCCCTTGTAAGACTGTGATTGCAATAGAAGATCATAAGTTTACCATCTGTTTGATGTTCTCATTCACACAGGAGAGAGACATGACTATGGTGGATCCTCTGCGGAGCCTCAACAACATCCTGATGCTGAAGAGGCAGAGAAGAGTCTCTCCAGATCAGAACACCAGATGGTACAGCTTGGTCTGGTCTAGCATACAGCTTGCTTTATCGGCTTGGGCTGGGTTTCTGTAGAGCACTTTATGACAACAGTGACATCAGCATCCATAATGATGTGCGTTTGTGTCCCCTCTTTATGGTTACCAGGACAACGCTAGCCCTTCCTCCCTCCCGGAGTCCATGTGTCGTGCCTCTCCCGGTCGCACCTTACTGCTGGGTATGAAGAGGTTGTCTGTGCTGCTGGTGGACTTCAGGAAAACAACGGGGCTGAGTGGAACTGTGAGAGGAGGAGAAGAGAAGAAAGGATCAGATTTGACTCATCAAAGTAAGTGCTGTAGTTTAGTTTGAACAAATACAATAGATCTGCCCACTGGTATCTGTTACCAGGACACCCAGCAGAGTTCTGTTAGTTGACAGGAAGATAGAGTGGTGGATATGGATGTAACACTGAAAAAGGATTCTGCCAATGAAAAGAGAGAAACCAATAGTCCATATAAAACCTTGATGAAAGTTAGCTTTAGAGAGAAAATGTCAAGATGATCCAATGTAAGGTGCGTGTTTTACAAAAACTTATCCTTGAAACATTATGGATATTACATTGCCTGTCCCAGTAAACCCCCCTATCTTTACAAGACTGTTGAACAGGGAAACTAAACTCTAGACACTGTTAATTAATTAACTAATACTGAGGAAAGCTGTGATCCGGCTTATAGGGAAGGACATTCAATAAACACAGCACTTAAAAATGACTGATTGGCTGAGAGAAATTGATGATGATAAAAATATTGTTTAGGCTGTTGTGTTAGACTTCAGTGCGGCTTTTGACATTATCGATCATAGTCTGCTGCTGAAAAAAAATGTATGGCTTTACACCCCCTGCTATATTGTGGATAAAGAGCTTCTTTTTTTAAAAATAGGATTCTTTATTTAACAAGGCAAGTCAGTTAAGAACAAATTCTTATTTTCAATGACAACCCAACTGCCTTGTTCAGGGGCAGAAGGACAGAGTTTTACCTTGTCAGCTCGGGGATTCAATCCAGCAACATTTCGTTTACTGGCCTACCGCTCTAACCACTAGGTTACCTGCCGCCCCAGAGCTACCGGTCTAACAGAACACAGAGAGTGTTCTTTAATGGAAGCCTGTACAACACAATCAAGGTAGAATCAGGAATTCCCCAGGGCAGCTGTTTGGCACCTACCTTTTTCAATCTTTACCAACGACATTTGAGTAAAGCCAGTAGGGGCTGAGTTGAAAAACTACAAACCTCGGATTTTCCACTTCCTGCTTAACAAAATATGGAAAGCCAGGCCCAGCCAATCAGGATGAGTTTTTCCCCACAAAAGGGCTTCATTACAAATAGAAATACTACTCGGGTGGCTGGTCTCAGATGCTGTGGAGATCCTGGGCTGGCGTCGTTATATGTGGTCTGTGGTTGTGAGGCCAGTTGGATGTACTGCCAAATTCTCTAAAATGAAGTTGTGAGGTGGCTTTTGGTAGAGAATTGAACATTCAATTATCTGGTAACCGCTCTAGTGGATATTCCTGCAGTCAGCATGCCAATTGCATGCTCCCTCAACTTGAGACACCTGTGGCATTGTGTTGTGTGACAAAACTGCACATTTTAGTGTGGCCTTTTATTCTCCCCTATTCTACCTGTGTAATGATCATGCTGTTTAATCAGCTTGATATGCCACACCTGTCAGGTCGATGGATTATCTTGGCAGAGAGTAAATGTTAACTAACAGGGATATAAACAATTCTGCAATCTTTTTTTTCTCAGCTCATTAAACATCTAACACTTCACATGTTGCGTTTTATAATTTGTTTATTGTAGTTACTATCAGTTTTAGGAACATCTTTCCAAATATTTCACATTATTTTTTACATTACCCAAAATATAACATCAGCGATAGTCAAAATGTTAAATCTGTGAACGTCTAAATATGAAATTGGGCCACTAAAACAGCAGGTGTCGAACCCTTTCAACAACGGGGAGATTTTACTGATGTGCTTTGTGTCTTCAACGTAAAAACTGCATCAACTTCATGTCATAAAAGCCTTTGACACTTATGAAATGCTTGTAATTATACTTCAGCATTCCATAGTAACATCTGACTAAAATATCTAAAGACACTGAAGCAGCAAACTTTGTGGAAATTAATATTTTTCATTCTCAAAACTTTTGGCCACGACTGTAGGTCGCATTCTGTATCATACAACTATGAAAGTTATATATTTAGAACTACCTGCTCGATTGGAATCCAGTGACGTCTGTGTCTTGAGTGTCCTAGAACTGTTTAGTTTTTTGTGTTCTGACGAAAACAGAATGAATAAATAAGTAGTGTAAACATTGTCAGTAATTACCAGGAAACTCTACAACATTTGTTTTAAGATCACACTTAAGATTGTTAAAACTGGCCTTAGGTTATTGAGGGATCTGATTAGGATTTACCCTCGTAGCAAGGCCGTTTTATCATGTGGAGGTTTCATTCGGGTCTCTATTTTAAAAAACACTGTCTTTGGCAGGAGAAAAACCAGACTCAGAGGAACCAGAGCCAGGGATGTCCAAACCAGCAAGAAGACACCATTGTTCCCAGTGTGGAAAGGGTTGGAACCAGTTAAGTGAGCTTAAACGACATGAGAGAATACACAGAGGGGAGAAGCCTTACCACTGCTCCCAGTGTGGCAAGGGTGTTAACGATTTGGGGAAGCTGAAACGACATGAGAGAATACACACAGGGGAGAAGCCTTACCACTGCTCCCAGTGTGGAAGGCGTTTTAATGATTTGGGGAATCTGAAACGACATGAGAGAATACACAAAAGGCAGAAGCCTTACCACTGCTCCCAGTGTGGAAAGGGTTGTAAAGATTTGGGGATGCTGAAACGACACGAGAGCATACACACAGGGGAGAAGCCTTACCACTGCTCCCAGTGTGGAAAGGGTTTTAATGATTTGGGGAGTCTGAAACGACATGAGAGAATGCACACAGGGGAGAAGCCTTACCACTGCTCCCAGTGTGGAAAGTGTTTCGCCTGGGCATGGAATCTGAAACAGCACGAGAGAATACACACAGGGGAGAAGCCTTACCAATGCTCCCAGTGTGGAAAGTTTTTAGTCTCGGCAAGGTATCTGAAACAGCACGAGAGAATACACACAGGGGAGAAGCCTTACCACTGCTCCCAGTGTGGCAAGTGTTTCGCCGGGGCAGGGGATCTGAAAAAACACGAAAGAATACATACAGGAGAGAAGCCTTACCACTGCTCCCACTGTGGCAAGTGTTTTAACCAGTTAGGGGCCTTGAAACAGCACGAGAGAATACACACAGGGGAGAAGCCTGCTCCCAGTGTGGCAAGTGTTTTAACCAGTTAGGGTCCCTGAAACAGCACCAGATAATACACACAGGGGAGATGCATTACCACTCCTCCCAGGATGCAAAGCTTTTGCCCATTTTGGAAGCCTGAAAGAACATGAGACACAGAGGAGAAGGCTTACAGAAGGTTCGATTTTGGGAAAACATATTACTCATAACAGTCACTTAAACGTCATTAGAGAATCCACACAGGAGAGAGAAATTACTTCTCTTAGCATGTATATTGATATTTCACATCTCATTGACTCACAACTCATCAGAGAACATACACAGTGCTCCCATTGTCTTATATTGTTGACTGATAATGTGTTTACCTGTTTTTACCAGATGAAATTGCTTCTTCCAATTATTGATAAACATGTACCTGTTTAGAAACTGACTGTTAACTGTTAAGGCTCTGTGGATTGATGAGGAATTTAAAAACTGTATGTTTGAAAGAGTTGGGGCCAAAGGAGTGGCTAATAAGTCTGGCTGCACATCTGGCTGGCTCTCGTACTGCAAATTGAGAAATTATGTGACCAAACTCAACAAAAATAATCAACTTTATTAAGAAGCCAAGATCAATGATATAAAGAATGATGTAAAAAACATCATGAAAGAAAAGCAGTGCAAGTTTTGAATTTTGTAAAGTTAGTGTGGGAGAGGCGGAAAAATTGTTATCGATCAATAATGACAAACCTCCTGGCATTGACAACTTGGAAAGCTACTGAGGACAGTAGCTGACTATAGCCACTCCTATCTGACATATTTTTATATGAGCCTAGAGGAAGGTCTTTGTTCTCAGGCCTGGAGGGAAGCCCAATTAATCCACTACCTAGTCATGTAAGACTGGAACATAGTATCAACAGGAACTCTTAGTTCCCTTTATCCATCTGTTACCTAAAATATAGTTTCAACACACAGACATCTGACTATGTACAGTTGACCTTTTCATGCACTTGCCAGGTGTCTACCACTGATTCTTTATCTCAAGCTAAAGCAAAACATGAATCATTGTACTTTTGTCATCACAGGTGTTCCTGTAATGTACAGATATCATCAAAGTTCTTACAAGTCAAATGACACACATCTCTGACACACACACTTATCCCACCAGACATGCCACTGGGGGTCTTTTCACAGTTCACAAGATCCCAGAACAAATTCAAGAAAGCATACAGTATTATATAGGGCCCTTATTGCATGGAACTTCCTTCCATCTCATATTGCTCAAATAAACAGCAAACCTGGTTTCAAAAAACAGATAAAGCAACCCCTCTCCCCTATTTGACCCAGGTAGTTTGTGTATATGCATTGATATGGAGGCTACGTTTGCCTTTTACAAAATGTATGTAGTTCTGTCCTTGATCTGTTCTTGTCTATTGATGTTCTGTATTATTGTCACGCCATAGAGAGGTCTTTTATTCTCTATTTTGGTTAGGCCAGGGGGTGACTCGGGTGGGAATTCCAGTTTCTTTATTTCTATGTTTTCTATTTCTTTGTTTTTGGCCGAGTGTGGTTCCCAATCGGAGGCAGCTGTCTATCGTTGTCTCTAATTGTGAATCAAACTTAGGCAGCCTTTTTCCACCTGTGTTTTTTGGGTAGTTGTTTTCTGTATAGTTGATTTGCCTTACAGAACTGTTCGTTCTTCTCTTTGTTATTTTGTTTGAATGTTTTTTGATTAAATAAAAATCATGAACACTTACCACGCTGCGCTTTGGTCCATGCCTTCCGACGAGAGACGTGACAATTATGTGTCATGTTTTGTGTTGACCGCAGGAGGGGTAGCTGCTGCTTTTGCAACAGCTAATGGGGATCCTAGTAAAATACCAAATACCAAACTCTGTTATTCTCTCTGAGCTCAGAAATAAAGAATCTTGGTTTGACTTGGACTCCAGCAGATCCTTATATTATAATATCCACTACAACTCACCCACAGATTGCTGTTTCATGATTGTCTCAATGAAGAGTTCGTTGTTTCCACGTCAAATTAAAAAACATGCTTAACATTGATGAACCTTCACTATCTTCATCCCTAAACTATCAACATTAACTATTGTCAATTGTTATTCTCAATGACATTCCTGGCCTTATGAAATCCTAGCTAAATACAATGTTCCCACCCGTTTTCATGTCTTTGTTTATGCAAACATTTGTTTATTCGATTATATTTCTCATTAAGAATAATGTTGTTTTAATTCTGTATGGGTCACGCCTGGCTTCGGTCTCCTCACTCAAGCCATTTTGCCACAACTTTGGAAGTATGCTTGGCATCATTGTCCATTTGAAAGACCCATTTGCGACCAAGCTTTAACTTCCTGACTGATGTCTTGAGATGTTGCTTCAATATATTCACATAATTTTCCCCACCCATGATGCCATCTATTTTGTGAAGTGCCCCAGTCCTTCCTCCAGCGAAGCACCCCCACAACATGATGCTGCCACCTGTGTGCTTCACGGTTGGGATGGTGTTCTTCTGCTTGCAAGCATCCCCCTTTTTCCTCCGATCATAACGATGGTCATTATGGCCAAACAGTTCTATTTTTGTTTCATCAGACCAGAGGACGCCTTCAGGCATTTGGAAATCGCTCCCAAGGATGAACCAGACTTGTGGAGGTCTACCATTTTTTTCTGAGATCTTCGCAGATTTGTATTTATTTTCCCATGATATCAAGTAAAGAGGCACTGAGTTTCAAGGTAGGTCTTGAAATACATACACAGGTGCTCTTCCAATTGACTCAGGATGTCAATTAGCCTATCAGAAGCTACGAAAGCTATGACATAATTTTCTGGAATTTTCCAAGGCTGTTTCAAGGCACAGTCAACTTAGTGTATGTAAATATCTGACCCACTGGGATTGTGAAATAATCTGTCTGTAAACAATTGTTGAAAAAATGACTTGTGTCATTAACACAGATGTCCTAACCGACTTGCCAAAACTATAGTTTGTTAACAAGAAATGTGTAGAGTGGTTGAAAAATGAGTGCACTGTCGGATCTAGAAGCATAAGCATTTCACTACACTCACAATAACATCTGCTAACCATGTGTATGTGACCAATAACATCTGCTAACCATGTGTATGTGACCAATAACATCTGCTAACCATGTGTATGTCACCAATAACATCTATTGTTATTCTCAATGACATTCCTGGCCTTATGAAATCCTAGCTAAATACAATGTTCCCACCACAATAACATTTGCCAAACCATGTGTATGTGACCATTAGCATTTGATTTGAACAAAACAAATCCATGTGATGATGTTTGATCAATGTGGAAAACGGATTGGATTTGTAAAAATCCATCTACATAAGGTATTTGTATTAATTTTCACACAACTGGTAACCAGCTACTGGTGACATTTTGTGTTTCACCCAACTGGCAACCTAAATCCAATGACGGTGGACATTTTGTGTTGAATTCACTTTAGTTGACGAATCAAAGAAATGTAAATAGAAACTAGATGTTGAACTGACGTCTGTGCCCAGTGGGACGGTTTGAATAAGCAGCAGGTGTTGGATCAATATCCACCTTAGTAGCTAAATTTCCATGCAATTTGCGACAGATTTTCATGTGAATATTCTCAAATCTGCATAAAACAATATACGTATTTTCCCACCGGAAACGTTTGCATCAAACAGATTTATTGCGGATAGAAGTTTGCGTGATGAAGTAGTGCACGGAAAAAATGTTTTGCTGTTGAATTCCCATGTACTGAATGAAAAATGGAAGTTGAATGTGTTTCCATTGCATTTTCAACTCTACTGATGGTTTTGAAAAACCGTTGAGTTATATAACAAACGTGCTCTTGTCCCGTGCACTGTAGCCAACAGCTCACATATACAGTGTTGGTAGGCTACCTACATGATGAGATTATTATGGATGAGAGAGATATTATTTTATTGTCATACAAATCCTGTTTCCATCAGCCCGGTCATTACTTTGGAAATTGTTGGATCAATATCCACCTTCATTATATGGATGAAACCTGATTTGGAATGTCTGAGTAGTTCTATCTGATGTCATAATAGACCCCTCTGATAGTGATACATTTGCTCCATTGTTTCCATGTCAGTTGGTTTCCCACTCTGATGGTTTATATCTGACAGAGGGGCTTTAAATGAATAGTATGGTGACATCTTAGTGTGTCTTGAAATAGGATTATTAATCATAAACTCCTATAGCAACAATACACTGCAGCTTTGACATCAAGAAGAGAATGGGCTGATGGGTGGTGGTGCTACTCTATAGGTAAGGCTGTCCAATATGAATGTTCAATACACACAATAGGTTGATCAGTAGCCAGTTAGCTAGCTGCTACAGTCCAATATGAATGTTCAATACACACAATAGGTTGATCAGTAGCCAGTTTGCTAGCTGCTACAGTCCAATATGAATGTTCAATACACACAATAGGTTGATCAGTAGCCAGTTAGCTAGCTGCTACAGTCCAATATCAATGTTCAATACACACTATAGGTTGACTGTTGACCAATAAGAATGTTCAATACACATAGTAGGACTGTTGACCAATATGAATGTTCATAATGAGGGAGAAATAAAGGTGGGCTCTCCTGTCAACATGGGTCTCCTGCTGCAGGTAGCCTAGCGGTTAATAGTGTTGGGCCAGTAACTGAAACGTTTCTGGTTTGAATCCCAGAGACGACTAGGTGAAAAATCTGTCAATGTGCCCTTGAGGGCAGCAGGAGCCTCATGTTTCTCACATTCTTCTCTGCAGATCCTCTATAGCTCTGTCAGGTTGGATGGGGAGCGTCGCTACAAAGCTATTTTCAGGTCTTTCCAGAGATGTTAGATCGGGTTCAAATCCGGGCTCTGGTTGGGCCACTCCAGGACATTCAGAGACATCTCCCAAAGCCACTTCTGTGTTGTCTTGGCTGTGTACTTAGGGTCGTTGTCCTATTGGAAGGTTAACCTTTGCCCCAGTCTGAGGTCCTGAGTGCTCTGGAGCAAGTTTTCAAAATGGTCTTTCTGTATTTTGCTCTGTTCATCTTTCCCTTGATCCTGATGAGTCTCCCAGTCCAGTCCATGCCACTGAAAAATATCCCCACCATGCTTCACCGTAGGAATGGTGCCAGGTTTCCTCCAGACGTGACCCTTGGCATTCAGGCCAAAGAGTTAAATCTTGGTTTCATCAGACCAGATAATTTTGTTACTCATGGTCTGAGAGTCCTTTGGGTGCCTTTGGGTAAACTCCAAGCTGGCTTTCATGTGCCTTTTACTGAGGAGTGGCTTTCATCTGGCAATTCTACCATAAAGTCCTGCTTGGTGGAGTGATGCAGAGATAGTTGTCCTTCTGGAAGGTTCTCCCATTTCCACAGAGGAGCTCTGTCAGAGTGACCATTGGGTTCTTTATAGAGCATGGCTTTAAGCGAATGGTATGGTCACATCTAATAAAAACGAATGTGAAAATGAACAGAGAAAATGTATATTAACACACTACCTATTCATAGATGTATTTATTCATCATCTACATGTTCATATTAAGCTTCTACGTCTGTGTACAGGAACGTATTATTTGTAAGAAGCAATAGAAAATATATCAGTTTATTGTTAAATTACGTTCTTTCTAATACAACGTGTAGTACCTATTGTTTCCAAACTGCGTTACCCACTCCAGCCAGCAGATGGCGATGGGCGTCTTTCAGGTGATGCTTCTTGCGTGACGTATAATGGACTGGACGGGACGCTTCTTCAGGAACAACAAGGCGCCAACTCTTTCAACTACCTCGGTAGCCTGCTTGACAATACAACTAAAAGATTGATTCTTTGGACCATGTTATTGTACATGAGCTAATCTCAGTGTTTCAGACACATTTCGGTTGACGTATCTACTGGTGAACTTTAACCTCATGAGCTTGTTCAATTTGCAAACTTGTTAAAGATTGATACTGAGGTTAGCACTAGGCTAGTCGCTAATGCTAGCTAGCTAACATCCCTGACCATGAGCTCACTGAACTACTCCTCCCTTGCTAATGAAGAGGAGGTCTGCTTTACGGAGAAAGAATATTTGAGAGTGAAAAAGGAGGAAGAGGAGGCTGTTATAGTGAAAGAAGAGAAAGAACATTTTAGAGAGGAAGAGGATGCTATCTTAATAAACGTGAAGGAGGAAGACGTTTTGAGAGTGAAAAAGGAGGAGACAGAAGATCCGATTGACACCAGTGAGTACTGTCTTAAAAACAGGGACACAAACTATGCAGTTGTTGAACTAATGTGGGGGTTTTAATGGGCATTCTTACTGTAGGAATTGTTAAATGGTCGATCTGCCATTGGTTCATATACTTTTGGGACTTTTCAATTAGATGTATTGAATTCTCCATGTGGTCGACATTAAAGTTCCCCTCATCTAGTATAACAGTCTTTTTTTAAATTCAATATTGGTGCATATGTTCTACTTAAAATATAAAAAGGCACCCATTTTGTGGAACAACCCTTTTACATTTGCATCACAAATATTTTTTTAGGAAATCAAGATGAAAGTGGCCATTTTAGGCTCTTTTTAGACATATTCATGCCTCTTGTAAGACTCTGTGATTGCAATAGAAGATCATAAGTTTACCATCTGTTTGATGTTCTCATTCACACAGGAGAGAGACATGACTATGGTGGATCCTCTGCGGAGCCTCAACAACATCCTGATGCTGACGAGGCAGAGAAGAGTCTCTCCAGATCAGAACACCAGATGGTACAGCTTGGTCTGGTCTAGCATACAGCTTGCTTTATCGGCTTGGGCTGGGTTTCTGTAGAGCACTTTATGACAACAGTGACATCAGCATCCATAATGATGTGCGTTTGTGTCCCCTCTTTATGGTTACCAGGACAACGCTAGCCCTTCCTCCCTCCCGGAGTCCATGTGTCGTGCCTCTCCCGGTCCCACCTTACTGCTGGGTATGAAGAGGTTGTCTGTGCTGCTGGTGGACTTCAGGAAACCAACGGGGCTGAGTGGAACTGTGAGAGGAGGAGAAGAGATGAAAGGATCAGATTTGACACATCAAAGTAAGTGCTGTAGTTTAGTTTGAACAAATACAATAGATCTGCCCACTGGTATCTGTTACCAGGACAACCAGTGGAGTTATGTTAGTTGACAGGAAGATAGACTGGTGGATATGGATGTTATGAATATCATAACACTGAAAAAGGATTCTGCCAATGAAAAGAGAGAAACCAATATACCATATAAAACCTTGATGAAAGTTAGCTTTAGAGAGAAAGTTTCAAGATGATCCAATGTAAGGTGCTTGTTTTACAAAAACTTAAACTTGAAACATTATGGATATTACATTGCCTGTCCCAGTCAACCCCCCTATCTTTACAAGACTGTTGAACAGGCAAACTAAACTCTAGACACTGTTAATTAATGAACTAATACTGAGGAAAGCTGTGATCAGGCTTATAGGGAAGGACTTTCAATAAACACAGCACTTAAAAATGACTGATTGGCTGAGAGAAATTGATGACGATAAAAATATTGTTTGTGCTGTTTTGTTAGACTTCAGTGCGGCTTTTGACATTATCGATCGTAGTCTGCTGCTGAAAAAACGTATGTCTTTACACCCCCTGGTATATTGTGGATAAAGAGTTCCAAAAAAAGCTACCCTTTAAGAACAAATTCTTATTTTCAAAGACAGCCTAGGACTGCCTTGTTCAGGGGCAGAACGACAGAGTTTTACCTTGTCATCTCGGGGATAAGATCCAGCAACCTTTTGGTTACTGGCCTACCGCTCTAACCACTAGGCTACCTGCAGCCCCAGAGGTACCTGTCTAACAGAACAAAGAGAGTGTTCTTTAATGGAAGCCTGTACAACAAAATCAAGGTAGAATAAGGAATTCCCCAGGGCAGCTGTTTGGCACCTACCTTTTTCAATCTTTACCAACGACATGCCAACGACATTTGAGTAAAGCCAGTGTGTCTGTATGCGGATGACTCAACACTGTACACATCAGCTACCACGGAAACTGAAATGGCAGCAACACTTACAAAGAGCTGCAGTGAGTTTCAGAATGGGTGGCAAGGAATAAGTTAGTCCTAAATATTTCAGATTGCCTTAAATTACATGGCCTACTATGCTAATTCTGTAGCGGTATTGTTAGAGGGGGGTATAGATAAAGTTTTGTTGGGGCGCCAGGCAGGTATTAACCCTAGTTATTAAAGTTAGTTGAATAGATAAGAGTAGTGCTTCCAGACACATTCTAAACATGATGGAGTCTTAAAGGAGGACTGTAGCATCTAATGATGAATTACTATGGAGTCTGATGCTTTAAAGGAGAAGTTTACCCAAAATCCAGAAACTTCTAAGTGATTCCATACATTGAAACTAGTCCCGTGGATTTTTTCCCCCTCCCCCTCTCTCTCCCTGTAGTGCTGTTTTGAAACAGCTGCAAAATGTGACTCGTGACGTTGCTGGGTGCGGGCCTCACTCTGCTGCTTTGCCAGTTAATTTGTTATTTTATTACAGCTATGGCCTTTGTCTTTCACCTGGAGTTGTTTGTTTATGTCTGAGAAAAAAACACCTTTCAACTCATAAAACATATACAAACTAAACTCAGCAAAAAAATATACGGATCTTTTCAGGACCTTGTCTTTCAAAGATTATTGGTAAAAAATCCAGATCACAGATCCAGTCACAGATCTTTATTGTAAATGGTTTAAACACTGTTTCCCATGCTTCAATGAACCATAAACGATTAATGAACATGCACCTGTGGAACGGTCGTTAAGACACCAACAGCTTGCAAATGGTAGGCAATTAAGGTTACAGTTATGAAAACTTAGGACACTAAAGAGGTCTTTCTACTGAATCTGGAAACACCAAAAGAAAGATGCCCAGGGTCCCTGCTCAACCGTGTGAATGTGCCTTAGGCACGCTGCAAGGAGGCATGAGGACTGCAGATGTGGCCAGGGAAATAAATTGCAATGTCTGTACTGTGAGACGCCTAAGACCGTGCTACAGTGAGACAGGACGGACAGCTTATCGTCCTCGCAGTGGCAGACCACGTGTAACAACACCTGCACAGGATCGGGACATCCGACCATCACACCTGTGGAACAGGTACAGGATGCCAACAACAACTGCCCAAGTTACACCAGGAACGCACTATCCCTCCATCAGTGCACAGACTGTCCGCAATAGGCTGAGAGAGGCTGGACTGAGGGCTTGTAGGCACTGCAGTACTTAATGCAGCTGGTTGCCACACCAGATTTTGTATTTATTTTTATTTTACCTTTATTTAACTAGGCAAGTCAGTTAAGAACAAATTCTTATTTTTAATGACGGCCAGTGGGTTAACTGAACGACAGATTTGTACCTTGTCAGCTCGGGGATATGAACTTGCAACCTTTCGATTACTAGTCCAACTCTCTAACCACTAGGCTACCCTTCTGCTGTTTCCAGCTCCCCAGATACTGACTGTTACTTTTGATTTTGACACCCCCCCTTTGTTCAGGGACACATTATTCCATTTCAGTTAGTCACATGTCTGTGGAACTTGTTCAGTTTATGTATGCTGTTGAATCTTATGTTCCAACAAATATTTACACATCTTAAGTTTGCTGAAAATAAACGCATTTGACTGTAAGAGGACATTTCTTTTTTTTGCTGAGATTAGATTGGCGAGGGGGGAAACAATTTAATCAATTTTAGAATAATGCTGAAATGAAACAAAATTTGGAAAAGGCGAAGGGGTCTGAATACTTAACGAATGCACTGTGTCTGTGTGTATACTGAACCAAAATATAAACAACCATTTCAACGATTTACAGTTCATATAAGTCAGTCATTGTAAATAAATAAATTAGGCCCTAATCTATGGACTTTACATACCTTAAGGGAAGATTTCGGCAGGTGCCGTATGGTTAGTGAGAAAGTCCATATTGGAAATGTACGGTCCCTTACTAGACGTCCGAAATCGTTTGTAAAATTCGCGGACGGCGTCGGGCCGAGCGGCAGGGCCGGACCTACCGGGAAGTCATCAAATGAACTTTGTCGGACATTCGGTTTCCGTTTTACAAAAATAATAAGATTTTGGTCATTTTGCCGCTGTCCCGGAAATTCCCACAAGAGGGCATAAGCAATCATATTGCTATTGGACAAAACATCACGATTCACGACGGGCCTTATCTCGAAAACTGAAAATATTTCGAAGCCGAAACTCGGTGAGCGTAGGTTTGGCATAACGGGCAGTTGGCCCCGAACAAGATGGCGTCTAGGCCTCAACGGTTTTTGAGTTATGGCCATTTATCTGGGATTAAAGGTCCAAAATGAAAATAGAGAAATTATTTTTCCACTTCACGTCAAAGTCAAGGAGCCTCCGGTGTCAATAAAAAAAAAACAGCCATTTATCTATCGTCATTTAAGAGAAATCGTACAGCGACAGATTGGTGATGTTCACGGATAGGTGTTTTTTTTTCAACGGTTACAGATCCAGTTGCAGGGTGTTCTTACGAATCTTTTTAAAGTGTGCTGCGGAGCTCTGCGAGATTTCTGTGATTTATGATTTTCTGAAATAACACACACTCACTAAACCCTCCGTAAATAACTCAGTTCTTAACGTAAAGACTTAAAACTCAGGATTATGTAAAGGCATACCTCAATCAGGATATGAGTTTATTTATAGCTTCCTGTGCCAACAGGAAGTGCCTTAAATGGTGTCACAGTGGCAGTTTCCAAGGGTTAAAAAAGTCAGATCTTTTCAAAACTTCATATGTGTGATTAGGCAACCCCCATAAACTGTAAGTCAGTCATTTCTCCCAACAGATGTCAAAGAAAAGCTCTCTCACACACACACACAGAAACACACACACAGCAAGGATGGAGTGACAAAGTGCGGTGCTTAAAGACACACAAAGCCTACAATGGCATTTCCATATTCTCTTAGGCCGTGCCGAGTTCAACAAGATGCCCCGCTTGACCGTAGCTCGCTCGGTCTGAGCACAGCGACCATTAGAAAAGTAGGCCCAAAATGAAGGCTGGCCCTCAATGTCATTTGCTTTTGGGTGACAGTGAGAGAACCGTTAAGGTGAGAAGCACAATTCGACCTCAGGAACGTACCTGAGGTCCTCCCGATCCGTGCAAGCCTAACGTTGACCGTGTGGCATTAACCCTTAATAGTTAAAAGGTGTTTACTTCAAAGAGTTTGCATTGACTTCTCTCCCCATAGGAATACATTGCCTGCACCCCTAAATTCAACCTGAAGCCTATGTGGGTTATGAATGCCTTATGAACCTGTCTTCTATGACAGTCCATCAGACCACTATGAGGTCTACCTGTGCCAATTCTAAGCTTCCTGAAGCAAACGGAAGTGGTTAAATTAACCCAAAAGGTGTTTTGATGTACATAACCTTCTACGGTGAGAATGACTACATTCAACCCTGTGTAGATCGTAGATCAGTCAATTCTTAACTTAAAGACTTAAAACTCAGGATTCTGTAAGTTTCTATGTCAATCAAGACATGTGTTTACTTATAGGTTCCTGTGCCAACCGGAAGTGCCTTTAATTGGGTCACACTGTCTGTTTTGAAGGGTTAGAAAAGTCACATCTCTCCAAAACTTCATATGTGTGACTAGGTAACCCTCCTAAACTGTAAATCAGTCATTTCTCCCAGCAGATGTCAAAGAAAAGCTCTCACACACACACACAGCAAGGATGGAGTGATAAAGTGCGGTGCTCAAAGACACAGAGAGCAGGCAATGGCATAAACATAATCTCTAGGCCGTGCCGATTTCAACGAGATATCCCGCTTGACCGTAGCTCGCTCGGTCTAAGCGCAGCGACCATTAGAAAAGTAGGCCCAAAATGAAGCCTGTCCCACAACGTCATTTGCTTTTGGGTGACAGTGAGAGAACCGTTAGGGTGAGAAGCACAATTCGACCTCAGGTACGTTCCTACGGTCCTCCCGATCCGTGCAAGCCTAACGTTGACCGTGTGGCATTAACCCTTAATAGATAAAAGAAGGTGTTTACTTCAAAGAGTTTGCATTGACTTCTCTCCCCATAGGAATACATTGCCTGCACCCCTAAATTCAACCTGAAGCCTATGTGGGTTATGAATGTCGTATGAACCTGTCTTCGATTACAGTCCATCAGGCCACTACGAGGTCTACCTGTGTTGATTCTAAGCTTCCTGGACCAACCGGAAGTGGTTAAAATCACCCTAAAAGTGTTTATCCATACCCTGCCTGAAGTTTGATAGACATAGTGCATTCAACCCTGTGTAAATCAGTCAATTCTTAACGTAAGGACTTAAAACTCAGGATTCTGTAAAAGCATACCCCAGTGAGGATATGTGTTGACTTATAGCTTCCTGTGCCAACCGGAAGTGCCAGAAGTGGTGTCTCTTGGGCTGTTTCGAGGGGTTAAAAAAGTCAGATCTTTCCAAAACTTCAAATATGTGATTAGGCAACCCCCATGAACTGTAAATCAGTCATTTTTCCCATAAAATTTCAAAGGAAAAATAAATCACACTAAAACACAACTTGGATGGAGGGACGTATTGGGGTGCGTAGAGACAGACAGTGACTGCAATAGTTAGCTTTGTTCGAGCTAAAAAAGAACCGTCAGACCTAGAGTTCCGAAACTTTAGAATCCTGTTCTAGACCTCCGGTCGATAGTGCGTGGTGAGTTAGGTGGCTCTAGAAGGTTCTCGGACCGAGAAACAGCCTCGTACATTTGCAATGATTTCAATTCATTTTGACCATTACAAAAATGACGACATTTAGAAAAGTCTCAGAGACGCAAGGCTAGGTGCATTGAAACCGGCTCGGCCCATAGAGACAGATCCCAACGTTTCTGTCCAATAGCTCATTCAAGGACCCCGTAGCAAGGCATGGAAAAAAGTGGATTTTCAGCACCAATTAGGGTTTTACTCGGGCACCGAAGGACCTATCGAGCCGAAACTCGGGATTCGGGGTCGCCTCACATAGGCCTACACATAATGTCCGACCTGGACCCGCAGCTAGAACGTAACTGTGTTTTACGTTTTTATTATGTTTTAAACCGAAGGCGCTGTGAATTATGGGCCTGCTCTGACATATGTGATAGTTGGCTTCTAAATGAGTAGGAAAAAGTGGGTTTGGTGTCAATTGATATCAGTTTGGTGTCATAATGACATCTAATTGACTGATGGACACTGACTTGCTAGTTGACTTTTGTACATTTGCAATGTGTTTAAACGGAGAGGGACCATCACCAAAATGGCATTCTGAAATCAACACAAAAAATGGCATCACCATAGTCTCCAGACTGTGCCGAGTTCAACGAGACGCCCCGCTTGACCGTAGCTCGTTCTGAGTGCAGCGACCTTGAAAAAAAGAAGGCCCAAAATGCAGCCTGCCCCACAATGTCATTTGATTTTGGGTGGCAGTGAGAGAACCGTTAGGGTGAGAAGCACAATTCGACCTCCGGTACGTTCCTGAGGTCCTCCCGATCCGTGCAAGCCTAACCTTGACCGTGTGGCATTAACCCTTAACAGTTAAAAGAAGGTGTTTACATCAAACCGTTTGCATTGACTTCTCTCCCCATAGGAATACATTGCCTGCACCTCTAAATTCAACCTGAAGCCTATGTGGGTTATGAATGCCTGATGAACCTGTCTTCTATGACAGTCCATCAGACCACTATGAGGTCTACCTGTGTCGATTCTAAGCTTCCTGGAGCAAACGGAAGTGGTTAAATTTACCCAAAAGGTGTTTTGATGTACATAACCTTCAAAGGTGAAAATGACTACATTCAACACTGTGTAGATCGTAGATCAGTCAATTCTTAACTTAAAGACTTAAAACTCAGGATTCTGTAAGTGTTTATGTCAATCAAGACATGTGTTGACTTATAGCTTCCTGTGACAACCGGAAGTGCCTTTAATTGGGTCACACTCTGTTTTGAAGGGTTAGAAAAGTCACATCTCTCCAAAACTTCATATGTGTGACTAGGTAACCCTCATGAACTGTAAATCAGTCATTTCTCCCAACAGATGTCAAAGAAAAGCTTTCACATACACACACAGCAAGGATGGAGTGATAAAGTGCGGTGCTCAAAGACACAGAGAGCAGGCAATGGCATAAACATAATCTCTAGGCCGTGCCGAGTTCAACGAGATATCCCGCTTGACCGTAGCTCGCTCGGTCTAGGCGCAGCGACCATTAGAAAAGTAGGCCCAAAATGAAGCCTCCACCACAACATCATTTGCTTTTGGGTGACAGCGGCGGAACCGTTAGGTTTAGAAGGACAATTCAACCACAGGAATGTTCCTAAGGTCCTCCCGATCCGTGCAAGCCTAACCTTGACCGTGTGGCATTAACCCTTAACAGTAAAACAGGGTTTTTTGATCTCACAGATTACAATGACTTCTCTCCCCATATGAATACATTGCCTGCACACCTAAATTCAACCTGAAGCCTATATGGGTTATGAATGCCGTATGAACCTGTCTTCGGTAACAGTCCATCAAGCCACTATGAGGTCTACCTGTGTTGATTCTAAGCTTCCTGGACCAACCGGAAGTGGTTAAAATCACCCTAAAAGTGTTTATCCATACCCTGCCTGCAGTTTGATAGACATAGTGCATTCAACCCTGTGTAAATCAGTCAATTCTTAACGTAAGGACTTAAAACTCAGGATTCTGTAAAAGCATACCCCAGTGAGGATATGTGTTGACTTATAGCTTCCTGTGCCAACCGGAAGTGCCATAATTGGTGTCTCTTGGGCTGTTTCGAGGGGTTAAAAAAGTCAGATCTTTCCAAAACTTCATATATGTGATTAGGCAACCCCCATGAACTGTAAATCAGTCATTTTTCCCATAAAATTTCAAAGGAAAAATAAATCACACTAAAACACAACTTGGATGGAGGGACGTATTGGGGTGCGTAGAGACAGACAGTGACTGCAATAGTTAGCTTTGTTCGAGCTAAAAAAGAACCGTCAGACCTAGAGTTCCGAAACTTTAGAATCCTGTTCTAGACCTCCGGTCGATAGTGCGTGGTGAGTTAGGTGGCTCTAGAAGGTTCTCGGACCGAGAAACAGCCTCGTACATTTGCAATGATTTCAATTCATTTTGACCATTACAAAAATGACGACATTTAGAAAAGTCTCAGAGACGCAAGGCTAGGTGCATTGAAACTGGCTCGGCCCATAGAGACAGATCCCAACGTTTCTGTCCGATAGCTCATTCCAGGACCCCGTAGCAAGTCATGGAAAAAAGTGGATTTTCAGCACCAATTAGGGTTTTGCTCGGACACCAAATGACCGATCGAGCCGAAACTTGGGATTCGGGGTCGCCTCAGCTAGGCCTACACATAACATAAGAACTGGACCCGCAGCTAGAACGTAACTGCGTGTTTTATGGTTTTTTTATGGTTTGAACCGAAGGCGTTGTGAATTTTGGGCCAGCTCTGAAGTATGTGATAGTTGGCTACTAAACGAGTTGGAAAAAGTGGGTTTGGTGTCAGTTTGTATCAGTTTGGTGTCAGAATGATATCTAATTGACTGACGGACGGTGACTTGCTGGTGACTCTTGTCCATTTGCAATATGTTTAAACAGTGAGGTACCATCACCAAAGTGGGTTTGGTGTCAGTTTGTATCAGTTTGGTGTCAGAATGATATCTAATTGACTGATGGACGGTGACTTGCTGGTGACTCTTGTCCATTTGCAATATGTTTAAACAGTGAGGTACCATCACCAAAGTGACATTCTGAAATCAACCCTAACGAGCGACTGAGATGAACCAGAATCACTGCCCAGCCATCCCGAGTTCATCGGGCCAGTCAATTTCACATTCCTCCAGGATTTTTATAGCATGACAAATTCGTGATGGTACCTGCCCATTGAACCATATTGCAAATGCACAGTGACTTTGCAAAAGTAAGAAAACATAAACAAATGGACATAATGAAATCACCATATTTTTATTTTTGGGTTACCAGTTGCACAACAATGCACGTACACTTGCAATATGATTCAACAGTGAAAAAACATCACAAAATGGACATGATGAAGTCAACACAATGAGCGATGGAAAGGAGCAACTATCACTGCCAGGCCATCCCGAGTTCATCTGGCCAGTCAATTTTGCATTTCTGCAGGATTTTTGAGCATGTCAAATTTCTTATGGTATTTGGCCCCAAAAAAAGTGACTTTTGACTTTGACTTTTGACTTCCTATGAAATCATATTGCAAATGGACAAATCATATTCCTTATGCACAAGTTTTTTTTAAATTATGATAATACAATTTTACAAATTCATATAGTTCTTACACATGATGAATTGACATAAAATCCAAACAATTTCGAAAAACGGTCCAGAAAGCACTTTTTTACAAGGGTGATAAGTTTTTAAAAAAGTTCACATTTTCGACTTTTGACTTCATATGAAATCATATTGCAAATGGACAAAACATATTTCTTATGCGCATGTAAAAAAAAAAAAAAAAATTAGAAAATTGGACAAAAGTATGTTGATACAGTTCTTATACATGTGTAATTGACACAAAAATGGAAAGAATTTTGATAAACGGTCCAGAAAGCACTTTTTTAAGGGGTGATCATTTTTGACAAAAAAATCATTATTTCAAAATGTTGCTTTTGGATGTTGACTTGAGGTCCATTTCCAATATGAAAAACCACGGTGGAGCGCACTCACCCCTTGTTGGATTTTTGAAGTGTTACAACTGGCAATAGCCATATGACATTTGCCATCAACTTTGCATGAATAAATGTCCAATTGGGTGGTATTGACCGATGTGTATATGGTTTGTCCGGTGCCAATGACTTGCCATTAATTTTTGTCCATTTCAGGGGGGACTTCCCTTACATGACTGAGGGGTGCAGCCATTGGTGGGCCCTGGAGGGCATAAGCCCACCCATTGCGGAGCCAGGCCCAGCCAATCAGAATGAGTTTTTCCCCACAAAAGGGCTTCATTACAAATAGAAATACAACTCGGGTGGCTGGTCTCAGATGCTGTGGGGATCCTGGGCTGGCGTCGTTATATGTGGTCTGTGGTTGTGAGGCCAGTTGGATGTACTGCCAAATTCTCTAAAATGACGTTGCAAGGCTTCTGGTAGAGAATTGAACATTCAATTATCTGGTAACCACTCTAGTGGATATTCCTGCAGTCAGCATGCCAATTGCACGCACCCTCAAAACTTGAGACATCTGTGGCATTGTGTTGTGACAAAACTGCATATTTTAGAGTGGCCTTTTATTTTCCCCGGCACAAGGTGCACCTGTGTAATAATCAAGCTGTTCAATCAGCTTCTTGATATGCCACACCTGTCAGGTTGATGGATTATCTTGGCAGAGAATAAATGTTAACTAACAGATTTAACATTTTGACTATCGCTGATGTCATATTTTGGGTAAAGTAAAAAATAAAGTGAAATATTTGGAAAGATGTTCCTAATCTTTTTTTCCCAGCTCATTAAACATCCAACACTTTACATGTTGCATTTATAATTTGTTTATTGTAGTTACTATCAGTTTTAGGAACATCTTTCCAAATATTTCACTTTATTTTTTACTTTGACCAAAATATGACATCAGCGATAGTCAAAATGTTAAATCTGTGAACGTCTAAATAAGAAATTGGGCCACTAAAACAGCAGGTGTTGAACCCTTTCAACAAAGGGGAGATTTTACTGATGTGCTTTGTGTCTTCAACAATAAAAACAAGTTTTGGACTTCCACTTAAAATGACTTATTTACTTATTTTATGTTTAAGGAAGTGTGTACAGTCGTGGCCAAAAGTTTTGAGAATGACACATGTTAATTTTCACCAAATCTGCTGCCTCAGTTTGTATGATGGCTTTTTGCATATACTCCAGAATGTTATGAAGAGTGTTCAGATGAATTGCAATCAATTACAATGTCCCTATTTTCCATGCAATTGAACTGAATCCCCCCCCCCAAAACTGGAAGCTTCAAAAGGAGGGTGGTGCTTGGAATCATTGCTCTTCATATGTCACCCACGGTTACCTGCAAGGAAACAGGTGCCGTCATCATTGCTTTGCACAAAAAGGGCTTCACAGGCAAGGATATAGCTGCCAGTAAGATTGCACCAAAATCAACCATTTATTGGATCATCAAGAACTTCAAGGAGGGCGGTTCAAATCAAATTTATTTATATAGCCCTTCGTACATCAGCTGATATCTCAAAGTGCTGTACAGAAACCCAGCCTTAAACCCCAAACAGCAAGCAATGCAGGTGTAGAAGCACGGTGGCTAGGAAAAACTCCCTAGAAAGGCCAAAACCTAGGAAGAAACCTAGAGAGGAACCAGGCTATGTGGGGTGGAGATTAGAACAGAACATGGCCAAGATGTTCAAATGTTCATAAATGACCAGCATGGTCGTATAATAATAAGGCAGAACAGTTGAAACTGGAGCAGCAGCACGGTCAGGTGGACTGGGGACAGCAAGGAGTCATCATGTCAGGTAGTCCTGGGGCATGGTCCTAGGGCTCAGGTCAGTTGAAACTGGAGCAGCAGCACGGTCAGGTGGACTGGGGACAGCAAGGAGTCATCATGTCAGGTAGTCCTGGGGCATGGTCCTAGGGCTCAGGTCCTCCGAGAGAGAGAGAAAGAGAGAATTAGAGAACGCACACTTAGATTCACACTGGACACCGAATAGGACAGGAGAGTACTCCAGATATAACAAACTGACCCTAGCCCCCCGACACAAACTACTGCAGCATAAATACTGGAGGCTGAGACAGGAGGGGTCAGGAGACACTGTGGCCCCATCCGAGGACACCCCCGGACAGGGCCAAACAGGAAGGATATAACCCCACCCACTTTGCCAAAGCACAGCCCCCACACCACTAGAGGGATATCTTCAACCACCAACTTTCCATCCTGAGACAAGGCTGAGTATAGCCCACAAAGATCTCCGCCATGGCACAACCCAAGGGGGGGGCGCCAACCCAGACAGGATGACTACATCAGTGAATCAACCCACTCAGGTGACGCACCCCTTCCAGGGACGGCATGAGAGAGCCCCAGTAAGCCAGTGACTCAGCCCCTGTAATAGGGTTCGAGGCAGAGAATCCCAGTGGAAAGAGGGGAACCGGCCAGGCAGAGACAGCAAGGGCGGTTCGTTGCTCCAGAGCCTTTCCGTTCACCTTCCCACTCCTGGGCCAGACTACACTCAATCATACGACCCACTGAAGAGATGAGTCTTCAGTAAAGACTTAAAGGTTGAGACCGAGTTTGCGTCTCTGACATGGGTAGGCAGACCGTTCCATAAAAATGGAGCTCTATAGGAAAAAGCCCTGCCTCCAGCTGTTTGCTTAGAAATTCTAGGGACAATTAGGAGGCCTGCGTCTTGTGACCGTAGCGTACGTGTAGGTATGTACGGCAGGACCAAATCAGAGAGATAGGTAGGAGCAAGCCCATGTAATGCTTTGTAGGTTAGCAGTAAAACCTTGAAATCAGCCCTTGCTTTGACAGGAAGCCAGTGTAGAGAGGCTAGCACTGGAGTAATATGATCACATTTTTTGGTTCTAGCAGCCGTATTTAGCACCAACTGAAGTTTATTTAGTGCTTTATCCGGGTAGCCGGAAAGTAGAGCATTGCAGTAGTCTAACCTAGAAGAGACAAAAGCAGGGATTAATTTTTCTGCATCATTTTTGGACAGAAAGTTTCTGATTTTTGCAATGTTACGTAGATGGAAAAAAGCTGTCCTTGAAATGGTCTTGATATGTTCTTCAAAAGAGAGATCGGGGTCCTTCACAGTTTTATTTGAGACGACTGTACAACCATTAAGATTAATTGTCAGATTCAACAGAAGATCTCTTTGTTTCTTGGGACCTAGAACAAGCATCTCTGTTTTGTCCGAGTTTAAAAGTAGAAAGTTTGCAGCCATCCACTTCCTTATGTCTGAAACACATGCTTCTAGCAAGGGTAATTTTGGGGCTTCACCATGTTTCATTGAAATGTACAGCTGTGTGTCATCCGCATAGCAGTGAAAGTTAACATTATGTTTTCGAATAACATCCCCAAGAGGTAAAATATATAGTGAAAACAATAGTGGTCCCAAAACGGAACCTTGAGGAACACCGAAATTTACAGTTGATTTGTCAGAGGACAAACCATTCACAGAGACAAACCGATATCTTTCCGACAGATAAGATCTAAACCAGGCCAGAACTTGTCCGTGTAGACCAATTTGGGTTTCCAATCTCTCCAAAAGAATGTGGTGATCGATGGTATATCAAAAGCAGCACTAAGGTCTAGGAGCACGAGGACAGATGCAGAGCCTCGGTCCGATGCCATTAAAATGCCATTCAATTGTTGTGAAGAAGGCTTCAGGGCACCCAAGAAAGTCCAGCAAGTGCCAGGACCATCTCCTAAAGTTGATTCAGCTGCGGGACCGGGGCACCACCAGTACAGAGCTCAGGAATGGCAGCAGGCAGGTGTGAGTGCATCTGCACGCACAGTGAAGCGAAGACTTTTGGTGTCAAGAAGGACAGCAAAGAAACCAATTCTCTCCAGGAAAAACATCAGGGACAGACTGATATTCTGCAAAAGTTACAGGGATTGACCTGCTGAGGACTGGGGTAAAGTCATTTTCTCTGATGAATCCCCTTTCCGATTGTTTGGGGCATCTGGAAAAAAGCTTGTCCGGAGAAGACAAGGTGAGCGCAACCATCAGTCCTGTGTCATGCCAACAGTAAAGGATCCTGAGACCATTCATGTGTGGGGTTGCTTCTCAGCCAAGGGTGTGGACACACTCACAATGTTGCCTAAGAACACAGCCATGAATAAAGAATGGTACCAACACATCCTCGAAGAGCAACTTCTCCCAACCATCCAGGAACAGTTCGGTGACGAACAATGCCTTTTCCAGCATGATGGAGCACCTTGCCATAAGGCAAGGGTAACAAAACATCAGTATTTTGGGTCCATGGCCAGGAAACTCCCCAGACCTTAATCCTATTGAGAACTTGTGGTCAATCATCAAGAGGCGGGTGGACAAACAAAAACCCACAAATTCTGACAAACTCCAAGCATTGATTATGCAAGAATGGGCTGCCATCAGTCAGGATGTGGCCCAGAAGGTAATTGACAGCATGCCAGGGCTGATTGCAGAGGTCTTGAAAAAGAAGGGTCAACACTGCAAATATTGACACTGCATCAACTTAATGTCATTGTAAATAAAAACCTTTGACACTTATGAAATGCTTGTAAGTATACTCCATCTGACAAAAATATCTAAAGACACTGAAGCAGCAAACTTTGTGGAAATTAATATTTTTCATTCTCAAAACTTTTGGCCATGACTGTAGGTCGCATTCTGTATCATACAACTATGAAAGTTATATATTTAGAACTACCTGCTCGATTGGAATCCAGTGACGTCTGTGTCTTGAGTGTCCTAGAACTGTTTAGTTTTTTGTGTTCTGACGAAAACAGAATGAATAAATAAGTAGTGTAAACATTGTCAGTAATTACCAGGAAACTCTACAACATTTGTTTTAAGATCACACTTAAGATTGTTAAAACTGGCCTTAGGTTATTGAGGGATCTGATTAGGATTTACCCTCGTAGCAAGGCCGTTTTATATGTGGAGGTTTCATTCGGGTCTCTATTTTAAAAAACACACTGTCTTTGGCAGGAGAAAGACCAGACTCAGAGGAACCAGAGCCAGGGACGTCCAAACCAGCAAGAAGACACCAGTGTTCCCACTGTGGAAAGGGTTGTAACCACTTAAATGAGCTTAAACGACACGAGAGAATACACACAGGGGAGAAGCCTTACCATTGCTCCCACTGTGGAAAGCGTTTTAACGATTTGGGCAAGGTGAAACGACATGAGAGAATACACACAGGGGAGAAGCCTTACCATTGCTCCCACTGTGGAAAGTGTTTCAACCAGTTAGGGACCCTGAAACAGCACAAGGTAATACACACAGGGGAGAATCGTTACCACTGCTCCCAGTGTGGAAAGGGTTTTAACGATTTGGGGAAGCTGAAACGACATGAGAGAATACACACAGGGGAGAAGCCTTACCATTGCTCGCAATGTGAAAAGATGTATAGGGAGAAAGAACACCTGAAAGCCCATGAGAAAATTCACACAGGGGAGAAGCCTTACCAATGCTCCCAGTGTGGAAAGTGTTTCACCTGGGCAGGGTATCTGAAAAAACACGAAAGAATACACACAGGGGAGAAGCCTTACCACTGCTCCCGGTGTGGCAAGTGTTTCAACGGGGCAGGGGATCTGGAAAAACACGAAAGAATACATACAGGAGAGAAGCCTTACCACTGCTCCCGCTGTGTCAAGTGTTTTAACCAGTTAGGGGCCCTGAAACAGCACGAGAGAATACACACAGGGGAGAAGCCTTACCACTGCTCCCAGTGTGGCAAGTGTTTTAACCAGTTAGGGACCCTGAAACAGCACAAGATAATACACACAGGGGAGATGCATTACCACTCCTCCCAGGATGCAAAGCTTTTGCCCATTTAGGAAGCCTGAAATAACATGAGACACAGAGGAGAAGGCTTACAGAAGGTTCGATTTTGGGAAAACATATTACTCATAACAATCACTTAAACGTCATTAGAGAATCCACACAGGAGAGAGAAATTACTTCTCTTAGCGTGTATATTGATATTTCACATCTCATTTTTCTTACAATTCATCAGAGAACATACACAGTGCTCCCGTTGTCTTATATTGTTGCCTTATAATGTGTTGACCTGTTTTTACCAGATGAAATTGCTTCTTCCAATTATTGATAAACATGTACCTGTTAAGAAACTGACTGTTAGATATGTTAAGGCTCCATGGATTGATGAGGAATTTAAAAACTGTATGTTTGAAAGAGTTGGGGCAAAAGGAGTGGCTAATAAGTCTGGCTGCACATCTGGCTGGCTTACATACTGCAAATTGAGAAATTATGTGACCAAACTCAACAAAAATAATAAACTTATTAAGAAGCCAAGATCAATGATATAAAGAATGATGGAAAAAAACCTCATGAAAGAAAAGCAGTGCAAGTTTTGAATTTTGTAAAGTTAGTGTGGGAGAGGTGGAACAATTGTTATCGATCCAATAATGACAAACCTCCTGGCATTGACAACTTAGATGGAAAGCTACTGAGGACAGTAGCTGACTCTATAGCCACTCCTATCTGACATATTTTTAACATGAGCCTAGAGGAAGGTCTTTGTTCTCAGGCCTGGAGGGAAGCCCAATTAATCCACTACCTAGTCATGTAAGACTGGAACATAGTATCAACAGGAACTCTTAGTTCCCTTTATCCATCTGTTACCTAAAATATAGTTTCAACACACAGACATCTGACTTTGTACAGTTGACCTTTTCATGCACTTGCAAGGTGTCTACCACTGATTCTTTATCTCAAGCTAAAGCAAAACATGAATCATTGTACTTTTGTCATCACAGGTGTTCCTGTAATGTACAGATATCATCAAAGTTCTTACAAGTCAAATTACACACATCTCTGACACACACACTTATCCCACCAGACATGCCACCGGGGGTCTTTTCACAGTTCACAAGATTCCAGAACAAATTCAAGAAAGCGTATAGTATTATATAGGGCCCTTATTGCATGGAACTTCCTTCCATCTCATATTGCTCAAATAAACAGCAAACCTGGTTTCAAAAAACAGATAAAGCAACCCCTCTCCCCTATTTGACCCAGGTAGTTTGTGTGTATGCATTGATATGGAGGCTACGTTTACCTTTTACAAAATGTATGTAGTTCTGTCCTTGATCTGTTCTTGTCTATTGATGTTCTGTATTATTGTCACGCCATAGAGAGGTCTTTTATTCTCTATTTTGGTTAGGCCAGGGGGTGACTCGGGTGGGAATTCCAGTTTCTTTATTTCTATGTTTTCTATTTCTTTGTTTTTGGCCGAGTGTGGTTCCCAATCGGAGGCAGCTGTCTATCATTGTCTCTAATTGTGAATCATACTTAGGCAGCCTTTTTCCACCTGTGTTTTTTGGGTAGTTGTTTTCTGTATAGTTGATTTGCCTTACAGAACTGTTTGTTCTTCTCTTTGTTATTTTGTTTGAATGTTTTTTGATTAAATAAAAATCATGAACACTTACCACGCTGCGCTTTGGTCCATGCCTTCCGACGAGAGACGTGACAATTGTGTCATGTTTTGTGTTGACCGCAGGAGGGGTAGCTGCTGCTTTTGCAACAGCTAATGGGGATCCTAGTAAAATACCAAATACCAAACTCTGTTCTCTCTGAGCTCAAATAAAGAATCTTGGTTTGACATGGACTCCAGCAGATCCTTATATTATAATATCCACTACAACTCACCCACAGATTGCTGTTTCATGATGGTCTCAATGAAGAGTTCGTCATTCCACTTTCCTGTGGGCTTTTACAAGCCTCCCACTGGTTGAATAAACATTGTTTCCACGTCAAATTAAAAAACATGCTTAACATTGATGAACCTTCACTATCTTCATCCCTAAACTATCAACATTAACTATTGTCTATTGTTATTCTCAATGACATTCCTGGCCTTATGAAATCCTAGCTAAATACAATGTTCCCACCCGTTTTCATGTCTTTGGTTATGCAAACATTTGTTTATTCGATTATATTTCTCATTAAGATGAATATAGTTTTAATTCTGCATGGGTCACGCATTGCTTTGGTCATGTGGTCCCTTATGGGTCAATGATTTTAATTAGAATATAGCAATTATGCTCTCCTCAATCACTTACAGTTTCTTTGGAAAGTATTCAGACCCCTTGACTTTTAGGTTTAGGTCATCAGTAAACGGGACATCTTAAATATTACAATGACCCTTTCAAAGACAGACATCCCCCGGACCTCCCCCTATAACTATTTTTAAAAGGGTAAAAATGATCTGTTTTCTACAGCATTAAGATCAGGGCATTGTGATGCCCACTCCAATACCTTGACTTTGTTGTCCTTAAGCCATTTTGCCACAACTTTGGAAGTATGCTTGGCGTCATTGTACATTTGGAAGACCCATTTGCGACCAAGCTTTAACTTCCTGACTGATGTCTTGAGATGTTGCTTCAATATATTCACGTAATTTTCCAACCCCATGATGCCATCTATTTTGTGAAGTGCCCCAGTCCTTCCTCCAGCGAAGCACCCCCACAACATGATGCTGCCACCTGTGTACTTCACGGTTGGGACGGTGTTCTTCGGCTTGCAAGCATCCCCCTTTTTCCTCCGATCATAACGATGGTCATTATGGCCAAACAGTTCTATTTTTGTTTCATCAGACCAGAGGACGCCTTCAGGCATTTGGAAATCGCTCCCAAGGATGAACCAGACTTGTGGAGGTCTACCATTTTTTTCTGAGATCTTGGCAGATTTGTATTTATTTTCCCATGATTATCAAGTAAAGAGGCACTGAGTTTCAGGGTAGGTCTTGAAATACATACACAGGTGCTCTTCCAATTGACTCAGGATGTCAATTAGCCTATCAGAAGCTACGAAAGCTATGACATAATTTTCTGGAATTTTCCAAGGCTGTTTCAAGGCAGAGTCAATTTAGTGTATGTAAACATCTGACCCACTGGGATTGTGAAATAATCTGTCTGTAAACAATTGTTGAAAAAATGACTTGTGTCATTAACACAGATGTCCTAACCGACTTGCCAAAACTATAGTTTGTTAACAAGAAATGTGTAGAGTGGTTGAAAAATGAGTGCACTGTCGGATCTAGAAGCATAAGCATTTCACTACACTCACAATAACATCTGCTAACCATGTGCATGTGACCAATAACATCTGCTAACCATGTGTATTTGACCAATAACATCTGCTAACCATGTGTATGTGACCAATAACATCTGCTAACCATGTATATGTGACCAATAACATCTGCTAACCAGGAATATCTGACCAATAACATCTGCTAACCATGTGTATGTGACCAATAACATCTGCTAACCATGTGTATGTGACCAATAACATATGCTAACCATGTGTATGTGACCAGTAACATCTGCTAACCATGTGTATGTGACCAATAACATCTGCTAACCATGTGTATGTGACCAATAACATCTGCTAACTATGTATATGTGACCAATAACATCTGCTAACCATATGTATGTGACCAATAACATTTGATTTGAACAAAACAACTCCATGTGATGTTTGATCAATGTGGAAAACGGATTGGATGTAAAAATCCATCTACATAAGGTATTTTTATTAATTTTCACACAACTGGTAACCGCTGACTGGTGACATTTTGTGTTTCACCCTACTGGCAACCTAAATCCAATGACGGTGGACATTTTGTGTTGATTTCATGTTGAATTCACTTTAGTTGACGAATCAAAGAAATGTAAATAGAAACAAGATGTTGAACGGACGTCTGTACCCAGTGGGCTGGTTTGAATAAGCGGCAGGTGTTGGATCAATATCCACATTAGTAGCTAAATTTCCATGCAATTTGCGACAGATTTTCATGTGAATATTCTCAAATCTGCATGAAACAATATACGCATTTTTCCACCGGAAATGTTTGCATCAAACAGGTTTATTGCGGATAAAAGTCTTTGCGTGATGACGTAAGGCACGGAAAAAAAGTTTTCCTGTTGAATTCCCATGTACTGAGTGAAAAATGCAAGTTGAATGGGTTTCCATTGCATTTTCAACTCTACTGATGGTTTTGAAAAACCGTTGAGTTATATAGCAAAAGTCCTCTTGTCCCGTGCACTGTAGCCAACAGCTCAAAGATACAGTGCTGGTAGGCTACCGACATGATGAGATTATTATGGATAAGAGCGACATTATTTTATTTGTCAAATGGCAACCAAGCATCAATCATCATCATGTCACCAGAAGACCCTCAAAATGTATTGGAAAGGAGCATCAAGCTCATCACGTGCACTTTCACCACCCTGTGAAGTTCATCATTTATTTACTCTGTAGCCTAATTAACTGCATGGGTTCCCAAGTCGTAGTGGGAGGACCACACAATATATCATCGCGTGACTCCAAGTTAACTAAGACATTATCGTTATAAAATCAATATTTGCGCATAAAGGATTAATACCGCCAATTCTCGTTTATACATTTTTACTGACACAAAAAGACCCCACCATGTCAAACGAAGTAACAAATCGTCTGTCGGCATTTATAAAAGTATACAGGCATATCCTGTTTCCATCAGCCCGGTCATGACTTTGGAAATGGTTGGATCAATATCCACCTTCATGATATGGATGAAGCCTGATTTGGAATGTCTGAGTAGTTCTATCTGATGTCATAATACACTCCTCTGATAATCAAGTGATGTTCACATGTGATGCATTTGCTCCATTGTTTACATTTACTCTGATGATGTATGCAGATATGTGCAGAGGGTCCCTGGTTCGCTCCCGGGTATGGGCGAGGGGATGGTCTAAAGTTATACTGTTACATAGGCAGTTAGCTGCTTAGCCGCACAGCTCGCTATCGCAGCTCGCTAACACAGCTCATATCAACAAAGTCAAAATGGACTCCAGGCATGGTAGTGGCAGCAGTGCACAACAACCACTGTTTACCCGAGCTTCCTGGGTGAAAAATAATTTGGCTATATAAAGAGGGCACGACAAAACCTATTCCCCCTCAGGAGACTGAAAAGGTTTGGCATGGGTCCTCAGATCACAATGCAGGGCCAGACAGATTACCAGGAGGTGTACTCCATGCTGGAAAATGATGGTGGCCACACAAAATATTGACACTTTGGGCCCAATTTGGACATTTTCACTTAGGGGTGTACTCACGGTTTCGACATGAATGGCTGTGTGTTGAGTTATTTTGAGGGGACAGCAAATTTACACTGTTATACAAGCTGTACACTCACTACTTTACATTGTAGCAAAGTGTAATTTATTCAGTGTTGTCACATGAAAAGATATACTTAAATATTTACAAAAATGTGAGGTGTGTACTCACAAAATCATACAATGTGATTTTCTGGATTTTTGTTTTAGATTCCGTCTCTCACAGTTGAAGTGTACCTATGATAAAAAATGACAGACCTCTACATGCTTTTCTACATGCTTTGTAAGTAGGAAAACCTGCAAATCGACAGTGTATCATATACTTGTTCTCCCCACTATGTATAAATATATATACAGTGGGGGAAAAAAGTATTTAGTCAGCCACCAATTGTGCAAGTTCTCCCACTTAAAAAGATGAGAGAGGCCTGTCATTTTCATCATAGGTACACTTCAACTATGACAGACAACCACTAGTCATGAGTGCACACGATTTGGTTTCATTTGCAGTGATCTATTTGAAGATATTTCTGTCAGAGTTGACATTGTAGGGGATAGGCTGGCTTGCCGGGTCCTCCATATTACTTCACAGCCTGTAAAAAAAACAATTCTGACATGACTTCGGCATTCTTTGGAATTCTGATCGGTTTTATGTACTGGAAAAATAGAAAAGAGAGGTGTAACTTTGCATTGGGACTTGTGATGCTATACTAATGCAGATCCATATGTTACATGTGGTTACATTTAGCTACCTTCACTTTAAGGGAGTTGTATGGCCACATTTAGATGTGAAAAAATAACAGACAGAGAAAACCATTTCTATTCTAACAGTATTTGGGTCATTCTTGAGCTCTGGTAATATTTCAGTCCTACTGACTGATTTTGTATATAAATTGAAATGTCCAGTATAATGAATTGAAATAAATATAGAATTAATTTAAACCTTGTTATTACAATTCATTTTTACTAATTAATATTAAAATGAGAAGCGTAAACAGTGGAGAACAGCATACAAAAGAAGCAAGGAGAGGAACTTGACCACTACATTCTTAACTTTCATTCATAGGCTACGTTGCTACCTCATGATGGGTATAGGGGAAATGTTAGTATCATGTAGTAGCCTAAACCTATCGCTGTTACATGATGGGTATAGGGGAAATGTTAGTATCATGTAGTAGCCTAAACCTATCGCTGTTACATGATGGGTATAGGGGAAATGTTAGTATCATGTAGTAGCCTAAACCTATCGCTGTTACATGATGGGTATAGGGGAAATGTTAGTATCATGTAGTAGCCTAAACCTATCGCTGTTACATGATGGGTATAGGGGAAATGTTAGTATCATGTAGTAGCCTAAACCTATCGCTGTTACATGATGGGTATAGGGGAAATGTTAATATCATGTAGTAGCCTAAACCTATCGCTGTTACATGATGGGCATAGGGGAAATGTTAATATCATGTAGTAGTCTAAACCTATCGCTGTTACATGAACGGAATATGAATGACAGTCATCTAATATGCTGTAATAGAAATAAGGCCATGAATAAACAAATCGTCCTGCCTCATCTTAAACGGCACTGACCACCACTGTTTGGGTGGTGGACCACTCTTGGTACACATGGGAAACTGTTGAGCTGAAAAACCCAGCAGCGTTGCAGTTCTTGACACAAACCGGGGCGCCTGGCACCTACTACCATACCCCGTTCAAAGTAACTTAAATATTTTGTCTTCCCCATTTACCCTCTGAATGGCACACATGCACAGTCCATGTCTCATGTCTCACTGATTAAAATTCCTTATTAACCTGTCTCCCCACTTCATCTACACTGACTGAGGTGGATTTATCTAGTGACATCAATAAGGGTTCATAGCTTTAGCCTGGATTCACCTAGTCAGGCTATGGTCATGGAAGGAGCAGGTGTTCTTAATGTTTTGTCTACCCAGTGTAAAGCACTACAGATAATCAAGTGCTATTTGCATGTGATGCATTTGTTCTGTACAGGACGATGTGTATCTTATAGAGCATAGCTTTAAGGGAATAGTATGGTCACATCTAATAAAAATGAATGTGAAAATGAACAGAGCAAATGTATATTAACACACTACCTATTCATAGATGTATTTATTCATCATCTACATATTCATATTAAGCTTCTACGTCTGTGTACAGGAACGTATTATTTGTAAGACGCAAGAGAAAATGTATCAGTTTATTGTTAAATTATTATGACGTTCTTTCCAATACAAAAGTGTAGTAACTATTGTTTCCAAACTGCGTTACCCACTCCAGTCAGCAGATGGCGATGGGCGTCTTTCAGGTGATGCTTCTTGCGTGACGTATAATGGACTGGACGGGACGCTTCTTCAGGAACAACACGGCTACTCTTTCAACCACCTCAGTAGCTTGCTAGCCAACATAAAACCGATAGATTGACGCTTTACACCGTGTTTGTGAACATTACCTAATCTCAGTGTTTTAAACGCATTTCTGTTGACTTATCATCCGATGACCTTTAACCTAATGTTCTTGTTAAATTTGAAAACGTGTTAAAGATTGATACTGAGGTTAGCACTAGGCTAGTCGCTAATGCTAACTAACTAGCTAACATCCCTGACCATGAGTTCACTAAACTACTCCTCCCTTGCTAATGAAGAGGTGGTCTGCTGGACGGAAAAAGAAGCTCTGGGACTGAACATTGTCGTGGAAGATGAGGGTGTTACAGTGAAAGAAGAGGAGGCTGTTACAGTGAAAGAAGAGGAGGCTGTTACAGTGAAAGAAGAGGAGGCTGTTATAGTGAAAGAAGAGGAGGCTGTTATAGTGAAAGAAGAGGAGGCTGTTATAGTGAAAGAAGAGAAAGAACCTTTTAGAGAGGAAGAGGATGCTATCTCAATAAAGGTGAAGGAGGAAGACGTTTTGGGAGTGAAAGAGGAAGAGACAGAATATCAGATTAACACCAGTGAGTACTGTCTTAAACAGGGGCACAAACTATGCCCCACAAACTATGACTTTTAAATTAGATGTATTGAATTCTCCATGTGGTCTACATTAAAGTGCACCTCGTCTAATATAACAGTCTTTTAAAATTCAATATTGGTGCATATTTTCTACTTAAAAGATCAATGGGACGCAAAAGCCAACCAATTTGTGGAACGAGCCTTTTACATTTGCATCACAAACAATATTTTTGGAAATCATGATGAAAGTGGCCATTTTAGGCCCTATTTAGACATATTAATGCCTCTTGTAAGACTGTGATTGCAATAGAAGATCATAAGTTTACAATCGGTTTCATGTTCTCTTCCCCACAGGAGAGAGACATGACTATCCTGGATCCTCTGGGGAGCCTCAACAGCATCCTGATGCTGACGAGGCTGAGAAGAGTCTCTCCAGATCAGAACACCAGATGGTACAGCTTGGTCTGGTCTAGCATACAGCTTGGTCTGGTCTAGCATACAGCTTGGTCTGGTCTAGCATACAGCTTGGTCTGGTCTAGCATACAGCTTGGTCTGGTCTAGCATACAGTTTGGTCTGGTCTAGCATACAGCTTGGTCTGGTCTAGCATACAGCTTGGTCTGGTCTAGCATACAGCTTGGTCTGGTCTAGCATACAGCTTGGTCTGGTCTAGCATACAGCTTGGTCTGGTCTAGCATACAGCTTGGTCTGGACTAGCATACAGCTTGAGGTCTGGGTTTCTGTAATGCACTTTATGACAACAGTGGCATCAGCATCCATAATGATATGTGTTTGTGTCCCCTCTTTATGGTTACTAGGACAACGCTAGCCCTTCCTCCCTCCCAGAGTCCCTGTGTCATGCCTCTCCCGGTAGCACCTTACTGCTGGGTATGAAGAGGTTGTCTGTGCTGCTGGTGGACTGCAGGAAAACAACGGGGCTGAGTGGAACTGTGAGAGGAGGAGAAGAGAAGAAAGGATCAGATTTGACTTATCAAAGTAAGTGCTGTAGTTCAGTTTGAACAAATAAAATAGATCTGCCCTCTGGTATCTGTTACCAGGACAACCAGCCTTGAAGGAGTTCCCACATATGCTAAGCACATGTTGGATACATTTCCTTCACTCTGCAGTCCAACTCATCCCAAAACATCTCAATTGGGTTGAGGTCGGTTGATTGTGGAGGCCAGGTCAGCTGCTGCAGCACCACATCACTCTCCTAATTGGTCAAGTAGCTCTGGGTGGCTGGTCTCAGACGATGTGGAAGTCCTGGTCTGGCGTTGTTATATATGGTCTGCGGTTGTGAGACCGGTCGGATGTACTGCCAAATTCTCCAAAACAACGTTGGAGGCGGCTTATGGTAGAGAAATTAACATTAGAGTCTCAGGTAACAGCTCTAGTGGATATTCCTGCAGTCAGCATGCCAATTGCACTCTCCCTCAAAACTTGAGACATCTGTGGCATTGTGTTGTGTGACAAAACTGAACATTTTAGTGGCCTTTTATTGTCCCCAGCACAAGGTGTACCTGTGTAATGATCATGCTGTTTGATCAGCTTCTTGATAAACCATTCACCTGACAGGTGTGGCATATCTTGGCAAAGAAGAAATGTTCACTGACAGGGATGTTATCAAATTTGTGTACCAAATTTGAGAGAAATAATCTTTCATGCGTGTGGAAAAATACTGGGATGTTTTATTTCAGCTCATGAAACATGGGACCAACACTTTACATATTTGGAACATCTACCTAAAATATTTAATTATTTTTTTACTTTACTCAAAATATCATGACATTAATTATAGTCAAAATATTTTAAAAAATATATGTGAACTTCTAAATAAATATAAAATGCCTTTTTTTCACCTTTATTTATCCAAGTTCTCATTTACAACTGCGACCAAGATAAAGCAAAGCAGTGCTACAAAAACAACAACACAGTTACACATGGGATAAACAAAGGTACAGTCAGTAACACAATAGAAAAGTACATGTGTACAGCATGTTCAAATGTAGTAAGATTAGGAAGGTAAGGAAATAAATAGACCATAGGCCAATTTAGCATTAACACTGGAGTGATAGATATGCAGATAATGATGTGCAATTAGAGATACTGGGGTGCAAAAAAAACAATATGGGGATGAGGTAGTTGGTTGTGCTATTTACAGATGGGCTGTGTTGGAGTGTTGTATGGCATTGAAGCTCATTTGGAGTTTGTTAAAACAGTGTCCAAAGAAGGGCCAAATGTATAAAGAATGGCGTCGTCTGCGTAGAGGTGGATCAGAGAATCGTCAGCAGCACGAGCGACATCATTGATACAGTTGAAGTCGGAAATTTACATACACTCATGTTGGAGTCATTAATACTCGTTTTTCAACCACTCCACAAATTTCTTGTTCCCAAACTATAGTTTTGGCAAGTCGGTTAGGACATCTACTCTGTGCATGACACAAGTATATTTTTCCAACAATTATTTACAGACAGATTATTTCACTTTTATTTCACTATCACAATTCCAGTGGGTCAGAAGTTTACATACACTAAGTTGACTCTGCCTTTAAACAGCTTGGAAAATTCCAGAAAATGATGTCATGGCTTTAGAAGCTTCTGATAGGCTAATTGACATAATTTTAGTCAATTGGAAGTGTACTTGTGGATGTATTTCAAGGCCTACCTTCAAACTCAGTGTCTCTTTGCTTGACATCATGGGAAAATCAAAAGAAATCAGCCAAGAGCTCAGAAAAAAAATTGTAGACCTCCACAAGTCTGGTTCATCGTTGGGAGTAATTTCCAAATGCCTGAAGGTACCACGTTCATCTGTACAAACAATAGTATGCAAGTATAAACACTCAGCCGTCATACCGCTCAGGAAGGAGACGCATTCTGTCTCCTAGAGATGAACATACTTTGGTGTGAAAAGTGCAAATCAATCCCAGAACAACAGCAAAGGACATTGTGAAAATGCTGGAGGAAACGGGTACAAAATTATCTTTATCCACAGTTAAACAAGTCCTATATCGACATAACCTGAAAGGCTGCTCAGCAAGGAAGAAGCCACTGCTCCAAAACCATAAATAAAGCCAGACTATGGTTTGCAACTGCACATGGGGACAAAGATCGTACTTTTTGGAGAAATGTCCTCTGGTCTGATGAAACAAAAATAGAACTGTTTGACCATCGTTATGTTTGGAGGAAAAAGGGGGTGCTTGCAAGTCGAAGCACACCATCCCAACCATGAAACACGGGGGTGGGAGCATCGTGTTGTGGGGGTGCTTTGCTGCAGGAGGGACAAAATAGATGGCTTCATGAGCTAGGAAAATTATGTGGATATATTGAAGCAACATCTCAAGACATCAGTCAGGAAGTTAATGCTTGGTCGCAAGTGGGTCTTCCAACTGGACAATGACCCCAAGCATACTTCCAAATTTGTGGTAAAGTGGCTTAAGGACAACAAAGTCAAGGTATTGGAGTGTCCATCACAAAGCCCTGACCTCAATCCCATAGAAAATGTGTTGGCAGAACTGAAAAAGCATGTGCAAGCAAGGAGGCCTACAATCCTCACTCAATTACACCAGCTCTGTCAGGAAGGAATGGGCCAACATTCACCCAAATTATTGTGGGAAGCTTGTGGAAGGCTACCTGAAACTTTGACATAAGTTAAACAATTTAAAGACAATGCTACCAAATACTAATTGAGTGTATGTAAACTTCTGACCCACTGGGAATGTGTTGGGAGAAATAAAAGCTGAAATAAATCATTCTCTACTATTATTCTGACATTTCACATTCTTAAATAAAAGTGGTGATCCTTACTGACCTAAGACAGGGAATTTGTACTGGGATTAAATGTCAGGAATTGTGAAAAACGGAGTTTAAATGTATTTGGCTAAGGTGTATGTAAACTTCCGACTTCAACTGTATATACAGAGAAAAGTGTCGGCCCGAGAATTGAACCCTGTGGCACCCCCATAGAGACTGCAGAGGTCCGGACAACAGGCCCTCCGATTTGACACACTGATCTCTATCTGAGAAGTAGTTGGTGAACCAGGCGAGGCAATCATTTGAGAAACCAAGGATATTGAGTCTGCCGATAAGAATGTGGTGATTGACAGAGTCAAAAACCTTGGTCAGGGTGATCAAGATAACTGCACAGTTCTTTTATTGATGGCGGTTCTGATATTGTTTAGGACCTTGAGCATGGCTGAGGTGCACCCATGACCAGTTCGGAAACCAGATTGCATAGTGGAGAAGGTACGGTGGGATTCGAAATGTTCGGGGATCTGTTTGTTAACTTGGCTTTCAAAGATTTTTGAAAGGCAGGGCAGGATGGGAATAGGTCTATAACAGTTTGGGTCTAGAGTGTCTCCCCCTTTGAAGAGGGGGATGACCGTGGCAGCTTTCCAATCTTTGGGGATCTCAGACAATACGGAAGAGAGGTTGAACAGGCTAGTAATAGGGGTTGCAACATTTTTGGGAAAGAAGTTCCAGATTGTCTAGTCCAGCTGATTTGTTGGGATACAGATTTTGCAGCTCTTTCAGAACATCAGCTGTCTGGATTTGGGTAGGGGGGCTTGGGCAAGTTTCTGCAGGGGGTGCAGAGTTGTTGGACGGGGTAGGGGTAGCCAGGTGGAAAGTGTGGTCAGCCGTAGAAAAATGCTTATTGAAATGATCGATTATCATGGATTTATCGGTGGTGACAGTGTTTCCTAGCCTCAGTGCAGTGGGAAGCTGGGAGGAGGTGCTCTTATTCTCCATGGACTTTAGTGTCCCAAAACGTTTTGGAATTAGTGCTACAGGATGCAAATTTCTGTTTGAAAAAGCCTTAGCTAGCCTGTGTATATTGGTTCCTGACTTCCCTGAAAAGTTGCATATTGTTGGCTATTCGATGCTAATGCAGAATGCCACAGGATGTTGTTGTGCTGGTCAAGGGCAGTCAAGTCTGGGGTGAACCAAGGGCTATATCTGTTCTTAGTTCAACATTTTTTTGAATGCTTATTTAAGATGGTGAGGAAATTACTTTTAAAAAGCAACCAGGCATCCTCTACTGGCGGGATGAGGTCAATATCCTACCAGGATACCCGGGCCAGGTCGATTAGAAAGGCCTGCTCACTGAAGTGTTTTAGGGAGCGTTTGACAGTGATGAGGGGTGGTCGTTTGACCATGGACCCATTACGGACGCAGGCAATGAGACAGTAATTACTGAGATCCTGGGTGAAGACGTCAGAGCTGTATTTAGAGGGCAAGTTGATCAGAATGATATCTAAGAGGGAGCCCATCGTTACGGATTTATGGTTGTACCTGGTAGGTTCCTTGATCATTTGTGTGAGATTGAGGGCAGATTGTAGGACAGCCGGGGTGTTCAGCATATCCCAGTTTAGGTCACCTAACAGTACGAACTCTGAAGATAGATCTGGGGCAATCAATTCCCATATGGTGTCCAGGGCACATCTGGTGGCTGAGAGGGATCTATAACAAGTGGCAACGGTGAGAGACTTGTTTCTGGAAAGGTGGATTTTAAAAGTAGAAGCTCTAATTGTTTGGGCGCAGACCTGGATAGTGTGACAGAACTCTGCAGGCTATCTCTGCAGTAGATTGCAACTCCGCCCCCTTTGGCAGTTCTATCTGGTCAGAACATGTTGTAGTTGGGGATGGAAATGTCATGATTTTTGGTGGCCTTCCTAAACCAGAATTCAGACACGTCTAGGACATCAGGCTTGGCAGAGTGTGCTAAAGCAGTGAATAAAACAAACTTAGGGAGGAGGCTTCTGATGTTAACATGCATGAAACCAAGGCTTTTACAGTTACAGAAGTCAACAAATGAGAGCGCCTGGGGAATGGGAGTGGTGCTGGGGGCTGCAGGGCCTGGGGAATGGGAGTGGTGCTGGGGGCTGCAGGGCCTGGGGAATGGGAGTGGTGCTGGGGGCTGCAGGGCCTGGGGAATGGGAGTGGTGCTGGGGGCTGCAGGGCCTGGGGAATGGGAGTGGTGCTGGGGGCTGCAGGGCCTGGGGAATGGGTGTGGTGCTGGGGGCTGCAGGGCCTGGGGAATGGGAGTGGTGCTGGGGGCTGCAGGGCCTGGGGAATGGGTGTGGTGCTGGGGGCTGCAGGGCCTGGGGAATGGGAGTGGTGCTGGGGGCTGCAGGGCCTGGGGAATGGGAGTGGTGCTGGGGGCTACAGGGCCTGGGGAATGGGAGTGGTGCTGGGGGCTGGAGGTTCTGGGGAATAGGAGTGGTGCTGGGGGCTGCAGGGCCTGGGGAATGGGAGTGGTGCTGGGGGCTGCAGGGCCTGGGGAATGGGAGTGGTGCTGGGGGCTGCAGGGCCTGGGGAATGGGAGTGGTGCTGGGGGCTGCAGGGCCTGGGGAATGGGAGTGGTGCTGGGGGCTGCAGGGGTTAGCCTCTACATCACCAGAAGAGGAGTAGGATAAGTGTACGGCTAAAGGCTGTAAGAACTGGTCGTCTAGTGCGTTCAGAACAGAGAGTAAAAGGAGCAGATTTCTTGGGCGTGGAAGAATAGATTCAAGGCATAATGTACAGACAAGGGTATGGTAGGACGTGAATACAGTGGAGGTAAACCTAGGCATTGAGTGACAATGAGAGGTTTTGTCTCTAGAGGCACCAGTTAACCCAGGTGAGGTCACCGCATGTGTGGGGGGGTGGGACAACAGCAATAGACAAGGCATATTGACATTAGGGAGAGGCATGTGTAGCCTTGTGATCATAGGGTCCAATGAGCAGCAATAGGTGAGTCAGGGAGATGTTCGGTAGTCGCTACTACGCTAGGCGAGCTGGAGACACAGCGATTCAGACAGCTAGCGGGCCGGGGCTAGCACATGGGCCTTTGGCAATGTCGCAACAGAAGAGCCTGTTGAAACCACCTCGGACGATTATGTCGGCAGGCCAGTCGTGATAGACCAGCGGGGCTCTGTGTCGGCAGTAATGGGTCCAGGCCAATTGGCAAAAGAGGTATTGTAGCCCAAGAATAGCCTGGTGAACCGCTTCGGAAGGCCAGGAGATGGGCCTAGTTCGAGGCTAGCTAACTGGTGCTTGCTTCGGCACAGAGACGTTAGCCAGGAGTAGCCACTCAGATTGCAGCTAGCTAGCTAAGATGATCCGCTGTAAAGGTTCAGAGCTTGCGGTAGGAATCAGGAGATGTGGTAGAGAAAAGGCAGTCCGATATGCTCTGGGTTGATTTCACGCTGTGCAGACTGGCAAGTATTGGCCGAGCTGAAGCTGGCTGGTGTCGGGTTAACGTTGAATACCGCTAGCAGCGGCTAACTGACTAGTAGCTAGTTAGCTGGCTAGCTTCTGATGGGGTTCCGGTTCTAAAGTATAAAAATAGCAGATCCGTACCACATTGGGTGAGGCGGGTTGCAGGAGAGTATATTCAGTCTGTAGATGGAAAGTGAGATAAAAATATATACAAAAAGAAAACAATATATAAAATGATATTTACACAGGACTGGACAAGACACAACACCCATCCGACTGCTACGCCATCTTGGAATGTGTCAACCCTATGGGGAGATGTTACTGATGTGCTTTGTGTCTGTCTCCAATGCAAAAATGAAACGTCCACATTGGACGTATCTATCGATCGTATCTATCGTACCTATTGAGCAGGTGGAAGTAATTCTTTACTTAATTTTAGGTGTAAGGAAGTGTGTAGGCCGCATTCTGTATCATACATCTATGAAGGTTATATATTTATAACCACCTGCTCGATAGGAATCCAATTATGTCTTGAGTGATCTAGAACTGTCTAGTTTGTTGTGTTCCGACTTATAAAACAGAAAGAATAACAAGTAATGTAAATATATTATCACTAATTACCAGGTAGCTTTACAACATAATTTGTTTTAAATGATGAAATGTTTGAATATTGGCCTCAGGTTATTAAGGGATGTGATTTGGATTAAACCTCAGCAAGGCAGTTTTATCATATGGAGATTTCATTCTGGTCTCTTATAAAATAAACACTGTCTTTTGCAGGAGGAAAACCGAACTTGGAGGAACCAGCGACGTCCAAACCAGCAAGACGACACCTCTGCTCCCATTGTGGAAAAAGTTTTAACCAGTTAGTTAGCTTGAAAAGACATGAGAGGGTACACATAGGAGCGAAGCCACACCATTGCTCCCAGTGTGAAAAGAGTTTTAAGCGGTTAGACACCCTCAAAGCTCATGAGAGAATACACACAGGGGAGAAGCCATACTATTGCGCCCAGTGTGGAAAGAGTTTTACGCAATTAGGAAGCCTGAAAGAACACACAAGACTGCACACAGGGGAGAAGCCTTACCACTGCTCCCAGTGTGGAAAGAGTTTTAACCAGTCGGGAAGCCTGAAAGCTCATGAGCGAATCCACACAGGGGAGAAGCCTTACCACTGCTCCCAGTGTGCAAAGCGTTTTATCCAATTAGGAAGTCTGAAAGAACACATGAGACTGCACACAGGGGAGAAGCCTTACCACTGCTCCCAGTGTGCAAAGCGTTTTGCCCATTTAGGAAACCTGAAAGAACACATGAGGCTGCACACAGGGGAGAAGCCTTACCACTGCTTCTGGTGTTCAAAGTGCTTTACCCATTTAGGAAACCTGAAAGCTCATGAGCGAATACACACAGGGGAGAAGCCTTACCGCTGCTCCCACTGTGGAAAGCATTTTAACTATTCAGGAAAGCTGAAAGAACACATGGGACTGCACACAGGAGAGAAGCCTTACAAATGCTCAGACTGTGGGAAGACATATTACTCATTACAGTCACTTAAACATCATGTACGAATCCACACAGGAGAGAATAATTACTTATCCTAGTGTGTATATTGATATTTAACATTACATTGACTTATAATTCATCAGAGAACATACACAGCTCTCCCATGGTCTTATATTGTTGACTGAGAATGTGTACTTGTTTATAACATTGTACAAACATATATTTAAATGCTTTTATTAGAAAACATGAATTGAATATGAATTATGTCAGTTTGAATATAGAGTAGATCAAATTCCATGTGTTTAAATTGTCCTTTTTTAAACTCTATGTGTGTATTTATCTGGGTGTGTCATTCCTCCAGCACTACAGATAATACAGGGATATTGACTTCACTACAGATAATACAGGGATATTGACTTCACTACAGATAATACAGGGATATTGACTTCACTACAGATAATACAGGGATATTGACTTCACTACAGATAATACAGGGATATTGACTTCACTACAGATAATACAGGGATATTGACTTCACTACAGATAATACAGGGATATTGACTTCACTACAGATAATACAGGGATATTGACTTCACTACAGATAATACAGGGATATTGACTTCACTACAGATAATACAGGGATATTGACTTCACTACAGATAATACAGGGATATTTGGATGTGATGCATTTGCTCCATTGTTTACATTTGCATTGTTGGCCCAATGATGATTTAATGACATGAAAATGTTCACAGACTCTGTAATGGAAAATGTTAGTTATATGTGTCCACATATCTGCGTATGTGACTAACGTTGTGAAACTGACCTATTATAATCTCCTGTTCCTGGGAGGATCATCCAGCGTTGCAAGCTGGCTTCCACCTGCGTCCTTGTATGAATAAAGTCCCTCCCAGGAACAGAAAACTATAAAGATATGTGCTCATCACCCAATGCTTCAGGAATTCAGACTGTCTACACTGCGCTGTGTAACTCTGTTATTCTCTCTGAGCTCAGAAATAAAGAATCTTGGTTTGACTTGGACTCCAGCAGATCCTTATTTTATAATATCCATCACAACTCTCCCACGGATTGCTGTTTATCATTGTCTCAATGAAGAGTTCAAATCAATTTATTTATATAGCCCTTCGTACATCAGCTGATATCTCAAAGTGCTGTACAGAAACCCAGCCTAAAACCCCAAACAGCAAGCAATGCAGGTGTAGAAGCACGGTGGCTAGGAAAAACTCCCTAGAAAGGCCAAAACCTAGGACGAAACCTAGAGAGGAACCAGGCTATGTGGGGTGGCCAGTCCTCTTCTGGCTGTGCCGGGTGGAGATTATAACAGAACATGGCCAAGATGTTCAAATGTTCATAAATGACCAGCATGGTCGTATAATAATAAGGCAGAACAGTTGAAACTGGAGCAGCAGCACGGTCAGATGGACTGGGGACAGCAAGGAGTCATCATGTCAGGTAGTCCTGGGGCATGGTCCTAGGGCTCAGGTCCTCCGAGAGAGAGAAGGAGAGAATTAGAGAACGCACACTTAGATTCACACAGAACACCGAATAGGACAGGAGAAGTACTCCAGATATAACAAACTGACCCCAGCCCCCCGACACATAAACTACTGCAGCATAAATACTGGAGGCTGAGACAGGAGGGGTCAGGAGACACTGTGGACCCATCCGAGGACACCCCCGGACAGGGCCAAACAGGAAGGATATAACCCCACCCACTTTGCCAAAGCACAGCCCCCACACCACTAGAGGGATATCTTCAACCACCAACTTACCATCCTGAGACAGGGCCGAGTATAGCCCACAAAGATCTTCGCCATGGCACAACCCAAGGGGGGGCGCCGACCCAGACAGGATGACCACATCAGTGAATCAACCCACTCAGGTGACGCACCCCTTCCAGGGACGGCATGAGAGAGCCCCAGTAAGCCACTGACTCAGCCCCTGTAATAGGGTTAGAGGCAGAGAATCCCAGTGGAAAGAGGGGAACCGGCCAGGCAGAGACAGCAAGGGCGGTTCGTTGCTCCAGAGCCTTTCCGTTCACCTTCCCACTCCTGGGCCAGACTACACTCAATCATATGACCCACTGAAGAGATGAGTCTTCAGTAAAGACTTAAAGGTTGAGACCGAGTTTGCGTCTCTGACATGGGTAGGCAGACCGTTCCATAAAAATGGAGCTCTATAGGAGAAAGCCCTGCCTCCAGCTGTTTGCTTAGAAATTCTAGGGACAATTAGGAGGCCTGCGTCTTCTGACCGTAGCGTACGTGTAGGTATGTACGGCAGGACCAAATCAGAGAGATAGGTAGGAGCAAGCCCATGTAATGCTTTGTAGGTTAGCAGTAAAACCTTGAAATCAGCCCTTGCTTTGACAGGAAGCCAGTGTAGAGAGGCTAGCACTGGAGTAATATTATAAATTTTGGGGGTTCTAGTCAGGATTCTAGCAGCCGTATTTAGCACCAACTGAAGTTTATTTAGTGCTTTATCCGGGTAGCCGGAAAGTAGAGCATTGCAGTAGTCTAACCTAGAAGTGACAAAAGCATGGATTAATTCTTCTGCATCATTTTTGGACAGAAGGTTATTTGTTTTACTTTCATGGGGTCATTTACAAGCCTCCCACTGGTTGAATTAACTTTGTTTCCACGTCATTTCAACAAAACAAATCTATGTGATGTTTGATTAATGTGGAAAACTGATTGGATTTGTAAAAAGCCATGAACATCAGGTATTTTTTATTTTCACCGAACTGGCAACCTAAATCCAATGACAGGTGACATTTTGTGTAGTAGTAGGACTGCTACTTCCTATCTGACTGGTAATAGGACTTCACTGCTACTTCCTATCTGACTGGTAATAGGACTTCACTGCTACTTCCTATCTGACTGGTAATAGGACTTTACTGCTACTTCCTATCTGACTGGTAATAGGACTTCACTGCTACTTCCTATCTGACTGGTAAAAGGACTTCACTGCTACTTCCTATCTAATCTGGCCCAGAGAATCCTTGGACATACAGGGCACCATTGCTCCTGTCATCTCATTCTCCCTGTGTGATGTCATATCCTTTTCCTGTTAAGGCACTTGACCAGCTGAGTGCAGGTGGGCTCTCCTGTGAACATGGGCTGAAGATCAGACAGTGAAGAGTCTCCGGGGCAGGGATGAAGGCTGTAGGAATGAAGATATAAGATAGCATAACGTCCTGTAGGCAGTATAACATAACTTTCTGTAGGCAGTATAGCATAACATTCTGTAGGCAGTGTAGGCAGTCTCCACAGACGACGCCATCACACTGCACATTGCCCTAACCCATCTGGACAAGAGGAATACCTATGTAAGAATGCTCTTCATTGATTACAGCTCAGCGTTTAACACCATAGTACCCTCCAAACTCGTCATTAATCTCGAGACCCTGGGTCTCGACCCTGCCCTGTGCAACTGGGTCCTAGACTTCCTGACGGGCCGCTCCCAGGTGGAGAGGGTAGGTAACATCATCTCCACCCCGCTGATCCTCAACACTGGGTCCCACAAGGGTGCGTTCTCAGCCCTCTCCTGTACTCCCTGTTCACCCACAACTGCGTGGCCATGCATGCCTCCAACTCAATCATCAAGTTTGCAGACGACACTACAGTGGCCTACAGGGAGGAGGTGAGGGCCCTTGGTGTGTGGTGTCAGGAAAATAACCTCATACTCAATGTCAACAAAACAAAGGAGATGATCGTGGACTTCAGGAAACAGCAGAGGGAGCAGCCCCATATCTACATTGACAGGACAGTAGTGGAGAGGGTGGAGAGTTTTAAGTTCCTCAGCGTACATATCAAGGACAAACTGAAATGGTCCACCCACACAGACAGCGTGGTGAAGAAGGTGCAGTTCAGGAGGCTGAAGAAATTTGTCTTGTCACCAAAAACACTCACAAACTTTTACAGATGCACAATCGAGAGCATCCTGACGGTCTGTATCACTGCCTGGTATGGCATCTGCTCCGCCCATAACCAGAAGACTCTCCAGAGGGTAGTGAGGTCTGCACAACGCACCACCGGGTGCAAACTACCTGCCCTCCAGGAGACCTACACCACCCGATGTCACAGGAAGGCCAAAAAGATCAAGGACAACAACCAATCAACCACCCGAGCCACTGCCTGTTCACCCCGCTATCATCCAGAAGGCGAGGTCAGTACAGGTGCATCAAAGTGGGGACCGAGAGACTGAAAAACAGCTTCTATCTCAAGGACATCAGACTATTAAACAGCCATCACAAACATTGAGTGGCTGCTGCCAACATAATGACTCAACTCCAGCCACTTTAACAATGGAAAAATGGATGTAATCAGCTTATCACTAACCACTTTATATATAATGTTTACATACCCTACATTACTCATCTCATATGTATATACTGTACTCTATACCATCTACTGCATCTTGCCTATGCCGTTCGGCCATCACTCATTTATATATTTTTATGTCCATATTCGTATTCATTCCTTTACACTTGTGTGTATAAGGTAGTTGTTGTGGAATTGTTAGGTTATATTACTTGTTAGATATTACTGCATGGTCGGAACTAGAAGCACAAGCATTTAGCTACACTCGCATTAACATCTGCTAACCATGTGTATGTGACAAATAAATCAAATTGATTTGATTTGTAGCATAACTTCCTGTAGGCAGTATAGCATAACTTCCTGTAGGCAGTATAGCATAACTTCCTGTAGGCAGTATAGCATAACTTCCTGTAGGCAGTGTAGCATAACTTCCTGTAGGCAGTATAGCATAACTTCCTGTAGGCAGTGTAGCATAACTTCCTGTAGGCAGTGTAGCATAACTTCCTGTAGGCAGTATAGCATAACGTCCTGTGAAAGTAGTGAAATAAATTACATGGAATGAAAAGGTGTGGTATTTACTTCTGAGTCCAATGTAATATTGTGTGATCAAAATCTACTATAAAAATGATAGTTTTCTTAGTTTACCATACTTAATTGCCAATCCACAATCTCAGCATGAACAGCAGCCTCGGAACAAATTCTTATTTACAATGACAACATGGCAAAATACATCCTGTGGGGCAGTAAACACAGATCTGGTTACTTTGAAAATACTTGTTATGAAGTTGTTAGCAAGAATAAACAATGTAATTAACATTTTCCCAAACTAGTCAGCAGATGATCCTTTTTTTTCTTCTTTTTAAAAATATTTTTTATTCACAAATATCAACAACCAAAAGCGGAATAGTCACATGCGAACAAGCATACATACAAACGATTTACATTGCCAGGAATCCTAAACAAACAAATCATATTCATTAATAATACCAGTTTTAATTGCCTGTTTGTTTTTCATTTTAGGTAAAGTCGTACCATTTGCATTTGTGAATATGAAATTGACCTTTAATTTAATTTAATTTAAATATTATTGGCAGTTGAATTAAATATACTACATCTTTATCAATGTCAGACTTTCTGAAATAAATCATTACATTGTATAACCGGTCCTATTTTTTTTGTAACAAAATTCTATATGTCAATCCACATTTTTTTACTATAAATACAGGCAGAAAACAAATGCTAAATGGTCTCTTTCTCCATTCCACAGAAATCACGTTTAAAGTCACTATTCAGCTTGAATCTTTTCAAAACATGTTTCACAGGATAAATTCTATGTAACATTTTAAATGAAACTTCCTTTACCTTGTTACTGATACAATATTTGTTAGCAATTTTCCCTGCTTTTCCCCATTGTATATCACCATAGATATCTGACCAGAAGAATCTTTCCCCCATTGTATATCACCATACATATCTGACCAGAAGAGTCTTTCCCCCATTGTATATCACCATAGATATCTGACCAGAAGAATCTTTCCCCCATTGTATATCACCATACATATCTGACCAGAAGAGTCTTTCCCCCATTGTATATCACCATAGATATCTGACCAGAAGAATCTTTCCCCCATTGTATATCACCATAGATATCTGACCAGAAGAGTCTTTCCCCCATTGTATATCACCATAGATATCTGACCAGAAGAATCTTTCCCCCATTGTATATCACCATAGATATCTGACCAGAAGAGTCTTTCCCCCATTGTATATCACCATAGATATCTGACCAGAAGAGTCTTTCCCCCATTGTATATCACCATAGATATCTGACCAGAAGAGTCTTGCTGAGGGAATTGTAGTGTCACAAACATTATTCCTAATCTGTTTATTACTACATTTATCTTTGATGTTAATATTGCCAATGAATATATTTTCATGTAAATCTATGTTACTTACATCGACCACAGAGGAATTTAAAAGAGATACAACCCCCCTTGGATTCACATCAAAAACAATTGCATATTCTTTCGGGTTATTGGAATTTTAAACTTATCAGGAAATTACCCATATGAGAGTAGATATCCATCCTTGTTCAGTAACTGACCAACCAAAATAATTATATTCTCAAACTAGTTACGAAAAAAAGAGACTTATTTTTTAAGTCGTATATCTTAGTTGTTCCATAGAAAGTATCTGTGAGGGGAAGAACTGTGTTTATACGCTAACATCCAAGCTAAAATCGCCTGCTTATGGAATTCGGCCAATTTTACTAGGATTTTATCAACATCAAAATGACATCAAAGCAAAAATTCTAAACCACCAACAGAGTCAAATAAATACTAAGGGCAAGACATTCCAAATACTGTTCTGGTTCTTAATATTCTTCAGAATCAAATCATTTTAAAGTATTATTCAAATCAAATCAAATTTATTTATATAGCCCTTCGTACATCAGCTGATATCTCAAAGTGCTGTACAGAAACCCAGCCTAAAACCCCAAACAGCAAGCAATGCAGGTGTAGAAGCACGGTGGCTAGGAAAAACTCCCTAGAAAGGCCAATACCTAGGAAGAAACCTAGAGAGGAACCAGGCTATGTGGGGTGGCCAGTCCTCTTCTGGCTGTGCCGGGTGGAGATTATAACAGAACATGGTCAAGATGTTCAATGTTCATAAATGACCAGCATGGTCGAATAATAATAAGGCAGAACAGTTGAAACTAGAGCAGCAGCACAGTCAGGTGGAAGTTGAAACTGGAGCAGCAGCATGGCCAGGTAGACTGGGGACAGCAAGGAGTCATCATGTCAGGTAGTCCTGGGGCATGGTCCTAGGGCTCAGGTCAGTTGAAACTGGAACAGCAGCATGGCCAGGTGGACTGGGGACAGCAAGGAGTCATCATGTCAGGTAGTCCTGGGGCATGGTCCTAGGGCTCAGGTCCTCCGAGAGAGAGAAAGAAAGAGAGAAGGAGAGAATTAGAGAACGCACACTTAGATTCACACAGGACACCGAATAGGACAGGAGAAGTACTCCAGATATAACAAACTGACCCCAGCCCCCCGACACATAAACTACTGCAGCATAAATACTGGAGGCTGAGACAGGAGGGGTCAGGAGACACTGTGGCCCCATCCGAGGACACCCCCGGACAGGGCCAAACAGGAAGGATATAACCCCACCCACTTTGCCAAAGCACAGCCCCCACACCACTAGAGGGATATCTTCAACCACCAACTTACCATCCTGAGACAAGGCTGAGTATAGCCCACAAAGATCTCCGCCACGGCACAACCCAAGGGGGGGGGGGGGCGCCAACCCAGACAGGATGACCACAACAGTGAATCAACCCACTCAGGTTACGCACCCCCTCCAGGGACGGCATGAGAGAGCCCCAGCAAGCCAGTGACTCAGCCCCTGTAATAGGGTTAGAGGCAGAGAATCCCAGTGGAAAGAGGGGAACCGGCCAGGCAGAGACAGCAAGGGCGGTTCGTTGCTCCAGAGCCTTTCCGTTCACCTTCCCACTCCTGGGCCAGACTACACTCAATCATATGACCCACTGAAGAGATGAGTCTTCAGTAAAGACTTAAAGGTTGAGACCGAGTTTGCGTCTCTGACATGGGTAGGCAGACCGTTCCATAAAAATGGAGCTCTATAGGAGAAAGCCCTGCCTCCAGCTGTTTGCTTAGAAATTCTAGGGACAATTAGGAGGCCTGCGTCTTGTGACCGTAGCGTACGTATAGGTATGTACGGCAGGACCAAATCAGAGAGATAGGTAGGAGCAAGCCCATGTAATGCTTTGTAGGTTAGCAGTAAAACCTTGAAATCAGCCCTTGCTTTGACAGGAAGCCAGTGTAGAGAGGCTAGCACTGGAGTAATATGATCACATTTTTTGGTTCTAGTCAGGATTCTAGCAGCCGTATTTAGCACTAACTGAAGTTTATTTAGTGCTTTATCTGGGTAGCCGGAAAATAGAGCATTGCAGTAGTCTAACCTAGAAGTGACAAAAGCATGGATTAATTTTTCTGCATCATTTTTGGACAGAAAGTTTCTGATTTTTGCAATGTTACGTAGATGGAAAAAAGCTGTCCTCGAAATGGTCTTGATATGTTCTTCAAAAGAGAGATCAGGGTCCAGAGTAACGCCGAGGTCCTTCACAGTTTTATTTGAGACGACTGTACAACCATTAAGATTAATTGTCAGATTCAACAGAAGATCTCTTTGTTTCTTGGGACCTAGAACAAGCATCTCTGTTTTGTCCGAGTTTAAAAGTAGAAAGTTTGCAGCCATCCACTTCCTTATGTCTGAAACACATGCTTCTAGCGAGGGCAATTTTGGGGCTTCACCATGTTTCATTGAAATGTACAGCTGTGTGTCATCCGCATAGCAGTGAAAGTTTACATTATGTTTTCGAATAACATCCCCAAGAGGTAAAATATATAGTGAAAACAATAGTGGTCCTAAAACGGAACCTTGAGGAACACCGAAATTTACAGTTGATTTGTCAGAGGACAAACCATTCACAGAGACAAACCGATATCTTTCCGACAGATAAGATCTAAACCAGGCCAGAACTTGTCCGTGTAGACCAGTTAGATAGTTATTTAGATAGTTATTTAGAGTATTGAAATCTAAAAGACCTCCGTGTTCTTGGGTATTAGTGAGAATATCTTTCCGTAGATAGTGAGGCTTGTTCCTCCAAATCAAATCATAAAGAATCTTATCTAAGTCCTTTACAGTTTTAGGGGATAATTCAAGTGATAATGAGACATAAACCGATCTGGATAACCCTTCAGCTTTGGCCAATAAAACCCGATGATAAAAGGAAATATCTCTCATCAACCAGAGGTTCAATAACTTCTTTGTTTTCTCAATAATGGAGTTAAAGTTTTCACAACTTTTTCATCCTTGCATATAACAATTCCAAGATAAGTAACCGTATCCATAATTTGAGTAAGCAATAAAAATACAAATGGACTAATTGGGCAGCCCTGCTTAATGCCACGGCCAATATCAAATCTTTGGGATGCCCCGCGAGCTAATTTTACAGAGCTAGTACAACCACTATGTAAAGTTTGGACTGCTTTCAAAAAAAGTCATCAAACCCCAAAAAACGTATTGCTTTGAACATAAACTCATGTTCAACAGTGTCAAAAGCTTTATATAAACCAACAAACATATGAAATCATCAAGGATGAGGTCATTATAGTCTAAGATCAACCTGATGTTATTTATAAAATGTTGACCATGAAAAAAACCAGATTGTTCTTCATCAATTATATGATGCAAGCCTTGTTTCAACCTCTATCAAGGGCAAATAATTTCCCATCATTATTCAACAGGCTAATGGGTCTCCAGTTGTCTATATAAAGACGGTCCTTATTGGGTTTGGGAATCAAAGTAATTACACCTTGATTTAAGGAAGCCGGTAACTCCCCGTTTTCTATTGATTCTTGGAACATAGCAAGAATGAAAGGAATCAATTGATCATTGAATGCTTTATAAAACTGTCACACCCTGACCATAGTTTGCTTTGTATGTTTCTATGTTTTGTTTGGTCAGGGTGTGATCTGAGTGGGCATTCTATGTTGTGTGTCTAGTTTGTCTGTTTCTGTGTTTGGCCTGATATGGTTCTCAATCAGAGGCAGGTGTTAGTCATTGTCTCTGATTGGGAACCATATTTAGGTAGCCTGTTTGGTGTTGGGTTTTATGGGTGATTGTCTCCTGTGTCAGTGCCACACGGGACTGTTTCGGGTTTACACGTTTGTTGTTTTTGTAGTTTATTCATGTATAATTTTCATATTAAAAACAAACATGAATTTCAACCACGCTGCATTTTGGTCCTCTTCTCCTTCGACGGAAGAATCCCGTTACAAAACTTTATAAAACGTATTAAACTATCACTTCCAGGTGACCTATTGTCCTCAATTTCAGATAACTCATCATCACAAAAATCCCTGAAATCATTATCTATCTTCTTAGCAATGTTTGCTACCGTGTCTAAGAAAAGATCCATATTGGAAGTTGACTGGGCTGATGTATACAGATTCTGATAAAACTGGGCAACATACTGAGATTTCTTCTGGGTTTTCATTGGGAGTTTATTAATCATTCATTTACATATGGAAGTCTTTTCGCCTGCCCTTTTTTCTAAATTAAATAAATATTTTGTATTTTTCTCTCCCTCTTCCATCCATTTTCTTCTTGATCTTACAAACGCTCCCTGGGCCTTTTCCTCGTAGATACAGTCTAACTGCATTTGTAATGATGATAGCTCCAGTAATTCCTGATTAGTTAAGTTTTTTTGTTGTATAATCCATTATTCCCTTTATGATGTCATATTCTTTCTCTCTCTTGGCACGAGCAATTTCTTTCCCCATTGAAATAGCCAAAAGCCTTATATCAAATTTCATAACTTCCTAACGTATTCATAACACAGGCACAATTCCAGTATTTATCAATAATTGCTGCTACTTCCTTCTTAAATACTTAATTCTCTAGTAAAGTCATTAATTTTCCAGTAACCTTAACTAACCTTTTTTGTTGACAAACCATGTATATTTCTCTTTATTGAGATCCCTTTGTGGTCTGTTAAAATTGATGGTTCAATCGAGACTGTATCAACCTTGTCAGCCATATCTTCAGATATCAGCCAGAAATCAATATGGGATTGTATAGATACATTTTTGGTACTCCATGTAAACATAATCGTATCTGGGTTCTTATGTCTCCAAATATGTAGAACACCTACTAACCTTAGACATATATTCCTTATCTCACAAACAGAATTGCTGTCCTTAGGAGGCCATCTATCTAGATTATCATGTAATACTGTGTTAACATCTCCACCCCATATCACTTTTGCCAATGGAAATGTAATTTGCTTATTTTCCTCTGAATGTCTCTAAATAAAATACAGTACCTTGACTTGTTATTGGAAGCATAAGTATTTACAACAATGAATTGAATGTGGTTGACATCTACTAATAGTATAATCCATCTCCCTGTATTATCTGCTTCATCACTCAATATGTGACCCTTAAAGTTGGCTTTTAAACACCTGCTGAGCGATTAGTACCAAATGAAAACCAAATATCATTCCCCCATTGACACTTCAAAACGCAGTATCTGTGGAACAGGCATGAGTTTCTTGAATGAAATAAAAGTCGGCACTCTTACCCTTACAATACAAAAATAAAGATTTCCTTTTTAAAATATTACCGATTCCCCTGGCATTAATAGAAAAAACAGAAATTGACGTTTATTATCACAGTGACTATATGAATATTATTAAACTTGTATACGTTCACATGAAGCGGGTTCTCGCAAAAATAAACGTTTTTACTAGTTGCAAATAAAAACAGTCCTTTGCAAGTGGTTGACCTAAATTATATATATATTATATATATATATATATATATATATAGTTTTATACAATTGCAAATAACATTGTGCCATAGATTGGTTAAACGAATAGCCATCAAGCTAACATTAAGTGTCCGTGTGGATTTCCCTGCCATAAATAAAATATATCTAAAAGAAAGCTTGGATCACACAAACAAGGCTCTTTCCTCAAGAAATATAAAGTTGTATCAGATGCAAAGGAAACTCAGTCCTGCACAACTCACTTGATAAATCCAGCAGTCAACAAGCTAGGCGTCAGCGTGAATTTCCCTTCCATTAACAGAAGCCTTGGCTCCCGCAAAGCATGCACTTTTCCCCTCCTTCCTTCCTTCCTTCCTTCCCTTCCTTCCTTGCTCTCTCAATCATCGGCCACAGACGATTCAGAGCTTATTTGTCAAATGCTGTCAGATCCTCCTTGAACCTCAGGTTATTGTTCTTTAAATAGTCATTTTTCTTTGCACTTTTCCATGTCATATCCCTCGCTGTCCTGGAGATGAATCTCATGTTCACTGGTCGTGGTGGCTGGTTGTTTTCCGCATCTCTCAGCCTACCCAGGCACTGCATTACATCCAGGGAACCTGCAACATTTCGCCCCTCCTCCGGGACTATTGCCCTGTAAATGTCCTTCACTCTTGCTTTGATGTTCTCGTCAGATTTTTCTGCTATTCCATAAATTCGAAGATTCCATCTCCGACCATACCGGTCATTTTCGTTTACCTTTGACTCCATTTCGGGGAGTTTCCTCTCTTGCTTTGCAACCTGAATTTTCAATGTTGCTGCTTCAGAGTTTATACTTCCTCGGCATTGAAATCAATCTCTTTCTTCAGGTTAGCGATGCTGATAATGTTCTTTTTCACCAAATCCATGATGTCATCTGCGCTCTCTTTGATTTTAGCCGTGAGGATGCGGACGATGTTGTCCTGTAACTGGCTCAGTGATGGTTCACTTCTCAGCTGCTTTGGAAGTTGCTCCTTGTTTGGGGTATTCGGGTATGAACACCGCACCTTTTTTTTTTACTCTGCAAGCATATGAGTGAGTTTCAGCAAAGCCTATTTTCTCCTTGGAAGTTTAAAGATCCATTATCTCAACAACAGTTTGTTTATGTCATATTCCACGCTACTAGCTATGAACACATTAGCTAGCTAACATGACTAAACACGCTGTGTTGTATGGTTATATATAATTGTTTTGTGAGAACTGCAACTGGCAGGTCAGCCCTGGAGGATAGTATTGGCTGCAAGAAGTAAGAGAAAAAAATAACATCTGGTTGTTTTTAATTAAATGACTAGTTATGGCATTGCTTGCCAGAATAAAAATTTTAATTAATATTTTTCCAAACTGCGTTACCCACTCCAGTCAGCAGATGGCGATGTGAGTTTTTCAGGTGATGCTTCTTGCACGTCACGTACAATCTAGTGGACGGGACAGGAGGCTTCTTCAACAGCGACAAAAGGCTTCTGATTCAACCAACGTGGTGGTTTACTAGCGAACATTAAACCGAAACATTGAAGCGTTTAAGACACATCTTGTGTATATTATTCTTAGTGTTTTAAACACAAGTCTGTTTACATATCTACTCGTTCATTGAAACGTAGATTGCTTGTTAAATTAGCTAATGTGGTAAATTGATACTGCACGAGGCTAATCGCCCGAAACATGAGCTCACTGATCTCGACGGAGAAAGAAGCTCTGGTGAAAGGAGAGGAAGAAGCTTTCAGGATGAAAAGGGAGGAAGAGGAGGCTATCGCATTGAAAGAAGAAGAGGATGATATTACAGTGAAAGAGGAATATGGGAAAGAGGTTGTGGAAGAGGAGGTAGAAGCTTTCAGAATCAAAAAGGAGGAAGATGCCATAACATTGAAAGAAGAGGAAGAACCTTTTGGAGTAAAAGAGGAAGAGGAGGATATCTCAATAAAAGAGGAGGAGGAAGACGTTTTGGGAGTGAAAAAGGATGAGGCTGAAGATTCGATTAAGACCAGTGAGTACTGACTTAAAAACGGGCAAAAAAATATGCATTTCTTGAACTAATGAGGGGTTTGAAAGGGGCATTCTACTGAAGTTCTACAATTTAATATGTTGTTCAGTTCTCAATACATTGTTAAAGGTGCTATCCGTCATTGGTACATATTTAGACTTTTATATTAGATTTATTGAAATATCCACGTAGTCCACGTTAAAGTGCACTTCATAAAACAGGCTTTTCAGAATTCAACATTGGTGCATAATTTATACTTAAATTATCAAAGGGACGCAAAGGGCACCCATTTCGTGGAACAACCCTTTTACATTTGCAACACAAACAATATTTTAGGAAATCACGATGAAAGCTGCCTTTATAGGCACTTTTTTTATACACATGTGATATTTATTGTCAATCAGTGTTCCTTCCTAAGTGGATAGTTTGATTTCACAGAAGTGTGATTGACTTGGAGTTACATTGTGTTGTTTAAGTGTTCCCATGAATTTTTTGAGCAGTGTACAATGCTATTTCTCTGTAAACAAATGAACAACAGACTTTCAGCATGCTTATAGAGAAGGGCACTCAACATGTACTGCACTGACACAAATGACTGATGACTGGTTGAGATAAATTGATAACAAGAAGATTGTGGGAGCTCTATTGTTAGATTTCAGTGCAGCCTTTGATATTATTGACCATAACCTGTTGTTTAAGAATGTCTGTGCTATGGCTTTTCAACCTCACCTCTGAATCCACATTATGGCAATCTACTAGAACTGAGGGTTTTTAATGGAAGCTTCTCTAATGTCAAACATATAAAGTGTGACGTACCGCAGGGCAGCTCTCTAGGCCCTCTACTCTTTTCTATTTTTACCAATGGCCTGCCACTGGCATTAAACAAAGCATGTGTGTCCATGTATGCTGATGATTCAACTATATAAGCATCAGCAACCACAGCTAATGAGTTTACTGAAACCCTTAACAAAGAGTTGCAATCTGTTTTGGAATGCGTGGTCAGTAATAAACTGGTCCTGAACATCTCTAAAACTAAGAGCATTGTATTTGGTACAAATCATTCCTCAAGTTATTGACCTCAGCTGAATCTGGTAATGAATTGTGTGGCTGTTGAACAAGTTGAGGAGACTAAATTACTTGGCATTACCTTAGATTGTAAACTGTCATGGTCAAAACATATAGATTCAATGGTTGTAAAGACAGGGAGAGGTCTAGCCATAATAAAGAGATGCTCTTCTATTTTGACACCACACTCCAAAAAGTTCTGCAGGCTCTAGTTTTGTCTAATCTTGATTATTGTCCAGTCGTGTGGTCCAGTGCTGCAAGGAAAGACCTAGTTAAGCTGCAGCTGGCCCAGAACAGAGTGGCACATTTTGCTCTTAATTGTAAACAGAGGGCTGATATAAATACTATGCGTGCCAGTCTCTCTTAGCTAAGAGTTGAGGAGAGACTGGCTGTATCACTTCTTTTTATAAGAAACATGAATGTGTTGAATATCCCAAATTGTTTGCATAGTCTGTAAGGGAATTCTGCCCTATGTGCACAGAAGAGACCACAGGAAAACTTATTTGATCAGAGGTTAGTTTGTAAGGATAATAAGGATTGCAACCTGGAGTTTACACTTACAGCAATTTGCAAGCAACACTCAGTTCAAAAGATGGTGTTTTCCCTTTCTATCCCCTACTGAGGATCACCCCGCCCAGGCTGATGTCCCTTAACTTTAATACCATATAAGTTTGTGTGTATGCATTGATATGTAGGCTACGTGTGCCTTTTACAAAATGTATGTAGTTCTGTCCTTGAGCTGTTCTTGTCTATTGATGTTCTGTATTATGTGTCATGTTCTGTGTGGACCCCAGGAAGAGTAGCTGCTGCTTTTACAACATCTAATGGGCATCCTAATAAAATACCAAACTCTGTTATTCTCTCTGATCTCAGAAATAAAGAATCTTGGTTTGACTTGGACTCCAGCAGATCCTTATTTTATAATATCCACCTCAACTCTTCCACGGATTGCTGTTTCATCATTGTCTCAATGAAGACTTCTTTGTTTTACTTTCCTGGGGTCATTTACAAGCCTCCCACTGGTTGAATAAATGTTGTTTCCACGTCAAATTAAAAAACATCTTTAACATTGATGAACCTTCACTATCTTCATCCCTAAACTAGCAACATTAACTGATGTCTCAATGACCTTCCTGGCCTTATGAAATCCTAGCTAAATACAATGTTGGCACCAGTTTTCATGTCTTTGGTTTTGTAAACATTTGTTTTGTTGTCTCTGATTGAGAACCATACTTAGGTAGCCTGTTTTCCCACTGTTAGTTGTGGGTGGTTGCTTTCTGTTTTTGTGTATCTGCACCTGACAGAACTGTTTCGGTTGTTAGCTTTGTTGTTTTGCATTTTAGTGTTCAGTTTCGAATAAATAATATGAACATGTACCACGCTGCACCTTGGTCCTCACCTTCTTCCTATGAATGCCGTTAAGATGGGTCAATGATTTTAATTAGAATATAGCAATGATGCTCTCTCCTCAATCACTTACAGTTTCTTTGGAAAGTATTCAGAACCCTTGACTTTTTTCACATTTTGTTACGTTACAGTCTTATTCTAAAATTGATTAAATAAAACAATTTCCTCAACAATCTACACAAAATACCCCATAATGACAAAGCGGAAACAAGCTTTTTTATAAATATTTTGCAAATGTATTAAACACAAAATTATTTACATAAATATTCAGACCCTTTGCTGAATGAGACTCGAAATTGAGCTCAGGTGCATCCTGTTTCTATTGATCGTCCTTGAGATGTTTCTACAATTTAATTGGAGTCCACCTGTGGTAAATTCAATTGATTGGACATGTTTTGGAAAGGCACACACGTGTCTATATAAGGTTCCACAGTTGACAGTGCATGTCAGAGCAAGAACCAAGCCATGAGGTGGAAGGAATTGTCCATAGAGCTCCGAGACAGGATTGTGTTGAGGCACAGATCTGGGGAAGGGTACCAAAACATTTCTGCAGCATTGAAGGCCCCTGTTTTAGCCCCCTGCAGTAAAAGGTTATTCATGGGGTAAAATGATCTGTTTGTCATCAGTAAAGGAAGCATAGTTAAAGAGTACAATGACCCTTTCAAAGACAGACATCCCCCGGACATCCCCCCCTGTAACTATTTTTTTTTAAATGATCTTTTTAGGTCGTTAGTAAAACAGATGTTTTCAAAGACACCTGGGGGCCCAGGTTGTTAATTATTTTGTGTCCATGTAGTTCCCCTGTGTGCAAGGGCCCCCTAGATTCACAACTTCTTAACCCTTAACATTCCCATCCAAGGGGAGAGAAAGAGGGAGAGCGAAAGAAAGAGAAATTTAGTACAGAGAAAGAGGGAGAGAGAAAGAGAGAGAGAAATTTAGTACAGTCATTTAAACATACATATTACAATTGTTAAAGTTTACTATGTAATATTAAATACATAATTGAGTCCTTGAATGAAGAGATGGAGATAAAACTGTCCAGTTTGAGGGTTTCTTGCAGCTTGTTCCCATCGCTAGCTGCAGGGAACTGAAAAGAGGAGCAACCCAGGGATGTGTGTGCTTTGGGGACCTTTAACAGAATGTGACTGGCAGAATGGGTGTTGTATGTGGAGGATGAGGGCTGCAGTAGTTATCTTAGATAGGGGTGAGTGAAGCCTAAGAGGGTTTTATAAATAAGCATTAAACCAGGCGACTGGTATACAGAGACAACCAGTTTATAGAGTATAGAGTGCAGTGAGGTGTCGAATAAGGAACATTGGTGGCAAATCTGATGGCCGAATTGTAAAGAACATCTTGCCGCTCTTTGTATCCTACCATGACTATATCAACCCTACTCCATGTGTTGCCACTATCATGTATCCTACCATGACTAAATCCAACCCAACTCCATGTGTTGCCACTATCATGTATCCTACCATGAACAAGCTCACTTATGTTTGATTGAACATTTTGTACAATATGGATCTCACAGGAGTTTATCATAGAGACTTCATAGGTGTGGTAATGACCGGACAGAAAACAGTCTTAACTATCATTGGGGGATTGTGTTGCCACTATCATGTATCCTACTTGGCTGAAGCTTTGATCCAGTGGAAGAAGTATTGAGGAGCAGGGAGGTTAAAGGTCACTTCAGGAAACAGCTGTTACTCTACACTATCCCTAGATAATACAGTAATGAGAGAAAATGTATAGAATATTTATGGCTCTATAACATCTCTATCTATATATAACATCTCTATCTAATCCGTTTTATTGAACCTAATTCCATTTTCTCCATTTAGTTTTTCCAGGTTTCTGATTTGTCCCTGTTTGTCTGTTTTTGTCTCTAAATCACACTGTTAATAGAAAACAACAACATTGGATGTTCTAAGTCCACAACAAGACTTAAACCACATCAGGAGAACACGTTTGAAGTCTGAGAAAAATCTAAGACATGTTCATTTTTATGTGTAGATACCCTTTAATTGAAGTGACACCAGCAAGAGCCTTGCTTGGTTAGTGGTGTCTCTGTAGCACACAAGAGCCTTGCTTGGTTAGTGGTGTCTCTGTAGCACACATGTGATTGCAGAGTCTGCTGAACAAATCACTGGATTGATGCTAATAGTCATGGTATCATTCTGCCAGGGAGGCATAGACTACTTTGTAGTTAACATTTAATTCACAAGATTTGTGGGAAAGCTTTTCCATCAACCAGAAGATAGTTGTCATTAGCATCATCGCTAACAGCTACACATAGTGGATTATTAGCATCATCGCTAACAGCTACACATAGTGGTAGACAAATGCACTCAGACAGGGGCATTTCCTGGCTGTTTCCTCTTCAGGAACTTGAAGGAAAATACATATCACTTAGGCAAATTTAACGATGACTTGCAGGCAGTCGGTTCAGAATAACGATGACAAAAATGGAAAACTCTTTAATCTGTCACCTAATCCTACCTAACGGGCAGGTCAGCCCTGGAGTAAAGTATTGGCTGTAAGAAGTAAGAGAAAACATAACATCTGGTTCTTTTAAAATTTCTTTGCATGACATGGCTTACCAGAATAAATATTGTTATTCATATTTTTCCAGTCTGCGTTATCCACTCAAGTCAGCAGAGAGCGATATGAGTCTTTCAGGTGATGCTGCTTGCGTGACGTATAATCTAGTGGACGGAACTGGAGGCTTCTTCAACAGCGACAAAAGGCTTCTGATTCAACGAACGTGTTGCTTTGCTAGCGAACATAAAGTTGAGTCTTTGAAGCTCTTTAGGCAAATCATGTGTATATTACTCTTAGTGTTTTGAATATAATTATGTTTACCCATCTACTAGTTCATTTTAACGTCATTTGCTCGTTATATTAGCAAATGTGTTACTAAATTGATACTGCATTAGGCTAATCGACCGGAGCATGAGCTCACAAAGCTCGACCGAGAAAGAAGCTCTGGTGAAAGGAGAGGAAGGAGCTTTCAGGATGAAAAGGGAGGAAGAGGACGCAATCACATTGCAAGAAGAAGAGGATGATATTACAGTGAAAGAGGAAGATGGGAAAGAGGTTGTCAAAGTGGAAGGGGAGGAGGTAGAAGCTTTCAGAATCAAAAACGAGGAAGATGCCATAACATTGAAAGAAGAGAATGTAGTGAAAGAAGAGGAAGAACCTTTTAGAGTAAAAGAGGAAGAGGAGGCTATCTCAATCAAAAAGGAGGAAGACGTTTTGGGAGTGAAAGCGGAGGAGGCTGAAGATCAGACTACCACCAGTGAGTACTGTCTTAAAAACAGGGACACTATGTAGTTCTTGAAATAATGTATTGTTTTAAAGGGGCATTCTACTTCAGTTCTACACTTGAATATGTCGTTCAGTACTGTGGGAATTGTTTAAGGGATAATCTGCCATTGGTACATATGTTTTTGGGACTTCGATGTATTGAATTCTCATTCCCATGTGTTCTACATTAAAGTTCACCTCATCTAATATAACAGGCTTTTAAAATCTACTTAAAATATCAAAGGGATGTAAAGGCACCCATTTTGTGGAAATTAACCTTTACATTTGCAACACAAACAATATTTGACAAAATCATGATGGAAGTGGCCATTTTTGACATATTCATGCCTCTTGATTGTAATAGACGGTCATAAGTTTACCGTCTGTTTGCTGTTCTCGTTCACATAGGAGAGAGACGTGACTATCGTGGATCCTCTGGGGAGCATCCTGATGCTGACGAGGCAGAGAAGAGTCTCTCCAGATCAGATCACCAGATGGTACAGCTTGGTCTGGTCTAGCATACAGCTTGCTCTATCGGGGTCTGGGCTGGGTTTCTGTAAAGCACTTCATGACAACAGTGGCATCAGCATCCATAATGATATGTGTCTGTGTCCCCTCTTTATGGTTACCAGGACAACGCTAGCCCTTCCTCCCTCCTGGAGTCCCCGTGTCGTACCTCTCCCGGTAGCGCCTTACTGCTGGGTATGAAGAGGTTGTCTGTGCTAATGGTGGACTGCAGGAAAACAACGGGGCTGAGTGTAACTGTGAGAGGAGGAGAAGAGATGAAAGGATCAGATTTGACTCAAAGTAAGTGCTGTAGTTCAGTTTGAACAAATAAAATACAATCTGCCCACTGGTATCTGTTACCAGGACAACCAGCAGAGTTCTGTTAGTTGACAAGAAGATAGGCTGGTATCTGTTGCCAGGACAACCAGTAGAGTTCTGTTAGTTGACAGGAAGATGGCCTGGTATCTGTTACCAGGACAACCAGCAGAGTACTGTTTAGTTGACAGGAAGATAGACTGGTGGATATGGATGTTATGAATATCATAACACTGAAAAAGGATTCTACCAATGAAAAGAGAGGAACCAATAGACCATATAAAACCTTGATAAAAGTTAGCTTTAGAGAGGAACCAATAGACCATATAAAACCTTGATAAAAGTTAGCTTTAGAGAGGAACCAATAGACCATATAAAACCTTGATAAAAGTTAGCTTTAGAGAGAAACCAATAGACAATATAAAACCTTGATAAAGTTGGCTTTAGAGAGGAACCAATAGACCATATAAAACCTTGATAAAGTTGGCTTCAGAGAGACACCAATAGACCATATAAAACCTTGATAAAGTTGGCTTCAGAGAGACACCAATAGACCATATAAAACCTTGATAAAGTTGGCTTCAGAGAGGAACCAATAGACCATATAAAACCTTGATAAAGTTGGCTTCAGAGAGACACCAATAGACCATATAAAACCTTGATAAAGTTGGCTTCAGAGAGACACCAATAGACCATATAAAACCTTGATAAAGTTGGCTTCAGAGAGACACCAATAGACCATATAAAACCTTGATAAAGTTGGCTTTAGAGAGACACCAATAGACCATATAAAACCTTGATAAAGTTGGCTTCAGAGAGACACCAATAGACCATATAAAACCTTGATAAAGTTAGCTTTAGAGAGAGAGTTTCAAGATGATCCAATGTAAGCTGCTTGTTTTACAAAAACTTTTCCTTAAAAATGATGACCTGACTTTTTTCAATCTTTACCAACGACATGCCAACGACATTTGAGTAAAGCCAGTGTGTCTGTATGCGGATGACTCAACACTGTACACGTCAGCTACCACGGAAACTGAAATGACAGCAACACTTACAAAGAGCTGCAGTGAGTTTCAGAATGGGTGGCAAGGAATAAGTTAGTCCTAAATATTTCAGATTACCTTAAATTACAAGGCCTACTATGCTAATTCTGTAGCGGTATTGTTAGAGGGGGGTAAAGAAATATTTTGTTGGAGCGCCAGGCAGGTATTAACCCTAGTTATTAAAGTTAGTTATTACCTGTTATAACATTATTATTAAATATTATTAAAACTGAAAGGATGAGAGTAGAATAGAGTAGCGCTTCCAGACACATTCTAAACATGATGGAGTCTTAAAGGAGGACTGTAACATCTAATGATGAAACATTATGGAGTCTTAAAGGAGGACTGTAACATCTAATGATGAAACATTATGGAGTCTTAAAGGAGGCCTGTAGCATCTAATGATGAAACATTATGGAGTCTTAAAGGAGGACTGTAGCATCTAATGATGAAACATTATGGAGTCTTAAAGGAGGACTGTAACATCTAATGAAACATGGAGTCTTAAAACCTCTTATGGCTAGTGGAACCCCTCAACAACATTCCTCTGAAAAGGCAGAGCGCGAAATTCAAAATATTTTTTAGAAATATGTAACTTTCATACATTCACAAGTGCAATACACTAAATTAAAGCTTAACTTCTTGTTAATCTACCCATCGTGTCTGATTTCAAAAGAGCGTTACAGCGAAAGCACACCATATAATTATGTTAGGTCAGAGCCTCAAACACACACAGCCATTTTCCAACCAAAGAGAGGAGTCACAAGAAGCAGAAATAGAGACAATAAATCACTAACCTTTGATGATCTTCATCAGATGGCACTCATAGGACTTCATGTTACACAATACATGTATGTTTTGTTCGATAAAGTTCATATTTATATCCAAAATCTCAGGGTTTAAACACTGTTTCCCATGCTTTTTCAATTAACCATAAACAATTAATGAACATGCACCTGTGGAACGGTTGTTAAGACACCAACAGCTTGCAGACGGTTGGCAATTAAGGTCACAGTTATGAAAACTTAGGACTCCAAAGGCCTTTCTACTGAATCTGGAAACACCAAAAGAAAGATGCCCAGGGTCCCTGCTCATCTGCGTGAACGTGTCTTAGGCATGCTGCAGGGAGGCATGAGGACTACTGCAGATGTGGCAAGGGCAATAAATTGCACTGTCCGTACTGTGAGACGCCTAAGACAGCGCTACAGGGAGACAGGACGGACAGCTTATCGTCCTCGCAGTGGCAGACCACGTGTAACAACACCTGCACAGGATCGGTACATCTGAACATCACACCTGCGGGACAGGTACAGGTACCGAGACCTGTACTCTGGAGCGGGATCGATTTGGAGGTGGAGGGGCCGTCATGGTCTGGGGCGGTGTGTCACAGCATCATCAGACTGAGCTTGTTGTCATTGCAGGCAATCTCCAAGCTGTGCATTACAGGGAAGACATCATCCTCCCTCATGTGGTACCCTTCCTGCAGACTCGTCCTGACATGACCCTCCAGCATGACAATGCCACCAGTCAAACTGCTCATTCTGTGCATGATTTCCTGCAAGACCAGAATGTCAGTGTTCTGCCATAGCCAGCGAAGAGCCCGGATCGCAATCCCATTGAGCACGTCTGGGACCTTTTGGATCGGAGGGTGAGGGCCATTCTCCCCAGAAATGTCCGGAAACTTGCAGATGGGTTAACATCTCACTGCAAGTACTGTCAAATCTGGTGCAGTTCATGAGTAGATGCAGTGCAGTACTTAACCCCCCCCCCCCTTTGTTCAGGGACACATTATTCCATTTCAGTTAGTCACATGTCTGTGGAACTTGTTCAGTTTATGTCTGTTGTTGAATCTTGTTATGTTCCAACAAATATTTACACATCTTAAGTTTGCTGAAAATAAACGCAGTTGACAGTGAAAGGATGTCTCTTTGTTTGCTGAGTTTAGATTGGCGAGGGGGGAAAACAATTTAATCAATTTTAGAATAATGCTGAAATGTAACAAAATTTGGAAAAGGTGAAGGGGTCTGAATACTTAACGAATGCACTGTGTCTGTGTGTATACTGAACCAAAATATAAACAACAATTTCAACGATTTACAGCTCATATAAGTCATTCATTGTAAATAAATACATTAGGCCCAAATCTATGGACTTTACATGACTGGGCAGGGGAGCAGCCATTGGTGGACCCTGGAGGGCATAAGCCCATCCATTGCGGTGCCAGCCCCAGCCAATCAGAATTAGTTTTTCCCCACAAAAGGGCCTCATTACAAAGAGAAATACAACTCGGTGGCTGGTCTCAGACGATGTGGAGGTCCTTGGCTGGCGTCGTTATATGTGGTCTGTGGTTGTGAGGCCAGTTGGATGTACTGCCAAATTCTCTAAAATGACGTTGGAGGCAGCTTCGGGCAGAGAATTGAACATTCAATTATCTGGTAACTGCTCTAGTGGATATTCCTGCAGTCAACATGCCAATTGCACACTCCCTCAAAACTTGAGACATCTGTGGCATTGTGTTGTGTGACAGAACTGCATATTTTAGTGGCCTTTTATTCTCCCCGGCACAAGGTGCACCTGTGTAATGATCATGCTTTTTAATCAGCTTGATATGCCACACCTGTCAGGTGGATGAATTAACTTGGCAAAGGAGACATGTTTACTAACAGGGATGTAAACAAATTTGTGTTCAACATTTTTGAGTAATAAGCTGTTGTGCATATGGAAAAATTCTGGGGTCTTTTATTTCAGCTCATGAAAAATGGGACCAACACTTCACATGTTGTGTTTTATATTTTTTTAGCAACATCTACCCCAAAATATTTTTTACTTTACACAAACTATCAATGACATTTGTGATAGTCAAAATGTACAACATTTGTGAACGTTTATTCAATATTGATTAATTATTGCAATAATGAAGCTGTTGACCCCACACTCTTGAGTGTGTTGTCGAGAGCTTAACTTTGAATGAAAAACAGAGCTCTTATAAATGCTTAGTCAGGGCTGTTTCCACCCCTCCCATGCTGATTGGGGGGCATCACAAGCCATCCTGGGTTCATCCTATGGTCATCTGCACCTGGTGTTGTTTTAACCCCCCAACCCGGCTTTAGGTTTTTATCAGTAAGTAATGAATCAATTGTCAGCTCAAGCTCCAGAGGCCCAACTCAGTCCCATAGACACAGATGAGAGAGTACCCATCAAAGCTATTCGATGGCTAAACAGTATTAATACAATCTTGTAATTTTTCTCAGTGTCCACCCTATCGACAACAGGGAAATATTACTGGTGTGCTTTGTGTCTTTCTCCAATGTAAAAATATATATAAAAATGGACATTCCTGCAGTCAGCATGCCAATTTTACGCTCCCTCTGAGACATCTGTGGCATTGTTGTGACAAAACTGCACATTTTAGAGTGGCCTTTTATTTTCCCCAGCACAAGGTGCACCTGTGTAATAATCAAGCTGTTCAATCAGCTTCTTGATATTCCACACCTGTCAGGTGGATGGATTATCTTGGCAGAAAATATGTGTTAACTAACAGGGATGTAAAACATTCTGCAATCTTTTTTTTCAGCTCATTAAACATCCAACACTTTACATGTTGCGTTTATAATTTGTTTATTGTAGTTACTATCAGTTTTAGGAACATCTTTCCAAATATTTCACCTTATGTTTTACTTTACCCAAAATATGACATCAGCGATAGTCAAAATGTTGAAAACCTGTGAACATCTAAATAAGAAATTGGGCCATTTAAACATTGTGTCGAACCCTTTCAACAACGGGGAGATGTTACTGATGTGCTTTGTGTCTTCGATGTAAAAACAAGTTTTTGACTATTACACAAAATTACTTCTTTAGTTATTGTATGTTTAAGGAAGTGTGTAGGTCACATTCTGTATCATACAGCTATGAAAGTTATATATTTAGAACCACCTGCTCAATTGGAATCCAGCGACGTCTGTGTCTTCAGTGTCCTAGAACTGTTTAGTTTTTTTGTGTTCTGACTTGTAAAACAGGATGAATAAAATAAGTAGTGTAAACACCAGGAAGCTCTACATTTGTTTTAAAATCACACTAAGTTTGTTAAAACTGGCCTCAGGTTATTGAGAGATCTGATTAGGATTTACTCTCGTAGCACTGTTGTTTTATGATGTGGAGGTTTCATTCGGGTATCTATTTTAAAAAATTAACTGTCTTTGGCAGGAGAAAGACCAGACTCAGTGGAACCAGAGCCAGGGACGTCCAAACCCGCAAGACGACACCAGTGCTCCCACTGTGAAAAGGGTTGTAACCGGTTATGGGACCTGAAACAACATGAGAGAATACACACAGGGGAGAAGCCATACCACTGCTCCCAGTGTGGAGAGTGTTTCTACTGGTCAAGGGATCTGAAAAAACATGAGAGAATTCACACAGGGGAGAAGCCTTATCACTGCTCCCAGTGTGGAAAGTGTTTCTACTGGTCAGGGGATCTGAAAAAACATGAGAGAATTCACACAGGGGAGAAGCCTTACCACTGCCCCCAGTGTGGAAAGATGTTTAAATGGAAGGGGAACCTGAAATCCCATGAGAGAATTCACTCAGGGGAGAAGCCTTATCATTGCTCACAATGTGGAAAGATGTTTTACCAAAAAGGACACCTGAAAGCTCATGAGACATTTCACACGGGGGAGAAGCCTTACCACTGCCCCCAGTGTGGAAAGGGTTTTAACGATTTGGGGAAGCTGAAACGGCACGCGAGAATTCACACAGGGGAGAAGCCTTACCACTGCTCCCAGTGTGGCAAGTGTTTTAACCAGTTAGGGAGCCTGAAACGACATGAGAAAATACACCGAGGGGAGATGTATTACCACTCCTACCAGGGTGCAAAGCTTTTGCCCATTTAGGAAGCCTGAAAGAACATGACACAGAGGAGAAGACTTAACAAAAGCTCAGACTTTGGGAAAACATATTACTCATAACAATCACTTAAACGTAATTCGAGAATCCACACAGGAGAGAGAAATTACCTCTCTTAGCGTGTATATTGATATTTCACATCTCATTTTTCTTACAATTCATCAGAGAACATACACAGTGCTCCCATTGTCTTATATTGTTGCCTATAATGTGTTGACCTGGGGCCTGTTGCACAAAAGTAGAATTAAGACATCCGGGATAAATGACTCAGCTGAGCTCAATGAAGCCAAAACATGTGCGTCCAGGCTTAATTGGTTGCACAAAGACCAAGCCAGGATGAGCAGACACGGATTCATTAAGCCAGGTGAAACCAATCCTGGATAGGTGCGCGCTCACGGCTCACTCAAATAGACCCCGCCACAGATCACAGATTAACTGATTTACCATGGCAACTAGAGCCGCGTACTTTTCCCCGTCGGAAGCACAAATCCTCATGGAGGCATACGAGGAGGTAAAATATATAATTAAGAAGAAAGGCAACACCGCCACAGTGATAAAGCAAAGAGAAAAAGCGTGGCAAAGTATTGCAGACCGCCTGAATGCGTAAGTAGTGCACAATTACACACTCACCGCTCCGCTGAAACATCACAATTACAATTCAAATATTTAATTCACATCTCCAAAAATGCAGTTGTACTGTAATTATGAAACGGTTAAATGCACTGCAGATATGAGTGAAATTGTGTAAAGTAACTCCATCACACTGTATAAAGCTATGATACATTTTTTGATATTTTTACTGAAAACAAGACAAAAATACCAAGTAATTTTTTGCAGTGTGACTCCATTAAATGTGTGTGTGTGTGTGTGTGTGTGTGTAGATTAAACATGAACGGGCCAAAACGGACATGGCAGCAGGTCAAAATCAAATACAAGAACATTCTGCAGAATGGTATGGTCCCTGACTAATATTTAACAAAGCACAAGTATATATTGTACCCAGAAGGTGCCTGCTCACACATTGTCTGTACTGTTTTAGCAGTGAAAAAGAATACCCACAGACAAGGCACGGGTGGTGGGTCACCAAAGGCTGACCTTACCCCAGCAGAGGACATGGCCTTGGAGCTAAATAAAGGCAGGCCCGTCTTAGAGGGGATCCCTGGGGGGAAAGAGACGAGCATAGGTTCCTCCCAAGATGCCACCCGCTTCATTCAAGGTATGTCCTTCCATCTCTACATGGGATACAACCACATTCATATTGAATCAATTTGGACTGTCTGACTTTGGTTTACCTATTGCCTTGCAGTGTCTGGCAGCACTGTGTTCCTGTTAGAGCCACCAGCACAAGCACCAGACGATGCTGATCCAGTGAGTACTCCATCAAAGGCATACTGTAGGCCTGGCATGTCTTGTCTACTAGCTTCAATATGAATCCGATTAAATGTGATAGGGTGAAGGCCCCCGTGCAGCAGCAACAGCACATGATGGAGACGATGATGAGGAGGAGACCATCTCTCTGGATTCCAGAAGGCATGAGGTATCATGTTAAGACTGTGAAAGTACTATTTACTCTACAATGGTGAGGAGTCCTCATCAAAATCAAAAAATCTAATTTCTTTTACAGGACCCAGATGCTATACAGTGGGAAAACCAGCCTGGCAACATAGTGCGTATTAATAAAAGGACACCACATCCTGCCAAATTCCAGCTGCGCTAATTGTATTGTGTTCACAGAGCTCACAAGCTATCAGAAAGTTGTATGGCAACCACCTCCGGCGCCAAATAGAACTGGCAGACATAGACATTCAGTACAAGAAGAAAAAGATGGAAAATCTTGCACTGGAGTTCGAAATAAAAAAGAGGACAATTAGGAAACTGGACCTTGAAATAAAAAAACTTGAGAGGGAGGTGAGATATGCCTTCAATGTACACTGTATGCTAACTGTAACACAAATGTATTAATCATTATTTTTCTTTCCTCCCCCAGCTCCAAGAAGATGACACAGCTCAAAATAAAAATGAGGTATATTCTCGTAAAGTCAAGTGAGCCATGACATATGAGCTCTTATTGTGAGCACACAGGACGGTGGCATCTTTCTAAGGTTTTTTTTATTTTCCCAGCAATCAGTACAACCAAGTCATCGTTATAAGGCATCGCCCTCTTTTGCCCACCCCCCCAGCACCAGGTGTGGTCACTAGCCTATATGAAGGCCCAAAATTGTGTGTTCCTTTCTGCTCTGACAATGGCATGCCCATTCGTGCGAGATGTGGTGGATGAAGAAGCACTTGTGCTGAGGAGAGCCTTCAGGCGAGAAAGGGTCTTCAGGGACCGGTTGGACCCACTGGCCTTCCCTGATGACCATCTATATGAAAGATACAGGTTTTCTGCAGATGGCATCAGGTATCTATGCAGACTACTGGGTCCCAGGATTAAGCACCGCACTGCACGGAGCCATGCACTGAGTGTGGAGCAAATGGTTTGTGTGGCCTTGCGCTTTTTTGCTAGTGGAGCCTTCCTGTACTCAGTGGGGGATGCAGAACAGCTGAACAAGGCCACAATTTGCCGCACAATAAGGAGTGTGTGTCTGGCTATCAAAGCATTAGCAGATGTCTTCATCTCCTTCCCTGGCCACAGAAGACTCTGTGACATCAAAGAGGAGTTCTATAGGATTGCAGGTAAGAGGATCTACAAATTACAGGACAACTTAACACATAGTAGGATACTCATTACTTTGTGTGACAGGTTTCCCCAATGTCATTGGTGCAGTGGACTGCACACACATAAGGATAAAAGCCCCCTCACGTGCCCATGAGGCCGATTTTTGTGAATAGGAAATCCTTTCACAGCATTAATGTTCAGGTGAACATAACTTTTTGATATTGTCCATTGACGAACACTCTGCATTGCCAGTGATGTGCATTGATTGGTGTAATATTCCTCATCTTATGATTTCAGATGGTCTGCAATGCTGACTGTGTGATCAGCAATGTTGTGGCAAAATGGCCTGGCTCAGTCCATGACTCCAGAATCTTTCGGGCCTCTGAAATCTATCACAAGGTAAGCCACACAACCCCTATTTATAACCATCATGGCTGTGTCAAGAATATCACTGTGTTTATGAGGTAGTAATGATGAGATTTTGTGTTGACAGGTGAATTCTCTGGTGTGTTGCTGGGAGACAGGGGGTATGGCTGCCAGCCTTTTCTCCTGACACCTTTCACAGACCCCCAGGAAGCACAGCAGGCCTACAACCATGCCCATGCCAGGACCAGGGCCAGAGTTGAAATGACCTTTGGCCTCCTGAAGGCACGCTTTCACTGCCTTCACAAATTAAGGGTCAGCCCTGTTAGGGCATGTGATATTACTGTGGCTTGTGCTGTCCTCCACAATGTGGCCTGCCTGAGGAAGGAGAGGGCCCCCAGAGTGCCACCAGCCATGGACTGGGACAATCCGGCAATCTTCCCTGATGACGACAGTGGTCGGCTGCTGAGGGACCAATATGTGTTGAATTATTTTAGTTAGTATGTGTGCTTTCAATTTTGGTTAAATCTGTCCTGCGGTGGCAGAGGAATTTGGTTTTTTTTGGGTTCGTTTTTTGACGAATTTGGCCTCTTATGATGTTTGTGCGGTATACTGTGTGTAATACAAGGCTGCAGGGAGGCTACTGCATCCATTCATTTGTCTGTTCAGTTGATGTGTATGGATTTGTCCTGCATTTATTTTTGTGTGCAGACATGCAGGGTGTGTTATATACAGACCTTTGAATGTGTATGTATCATTTTGTATAATATGCTTGGATTCTGTGCTTTCCATCTTGTAGAGTCACTGTGACTTCAGTTTCGAAAGGAGCTGATGGTTTACCTGCTTTGTTTTGTCCTTATTCAATAAAGGAACATAATGTTACACATTGTGTGTTTATATTCATATGGAATGTGTATTTGTTTATATGACAGAGTACTAGGGCCACACTGAAGAAAAAGGATAAAGTCATAAATTTATGAGGCTGGTTCTTTCTGCAGAAAAGCTACATATTGTTTTTACAGTTTTGATACTTATGACAATGTGATACTTAATATTCTGGCACATCAGCATGTCTTTGTTTATGAAACCATACTGAAGTACAATTTCACGAAATGCCCCACATCTGTCATTTTAACAACTGTCCTCCTTTAAAACAACTGGTTACAATATTATGACTTGTGTTTTTTTTCCCCTCTGTGGCCCTAATATTCTATCATTTTATATATAGCCTTATAGTCTATGGGAAACTGTAAATTATCTAATGATAGCAACATCATCTAAAAATCATTTTTTATCCAAAATCATTGAAATTAATGATCACAAACGTTTATAATAACAGTGGGTCTAGTTATGTGATAATGTATAGTGAGCAGTGAAATAACTATTGGTTTCCATTTGTGGTGACTGCTGACTGACATTAGGGATGAGATTAAATAGATCCTGGAATTTAGCCTGGTCTGGAGCAGGCTAGCTCCACAGAATAAATCTCCATGGTAATTTATACCATAACATATCCTCCTGCCCCCTATCCATCTTTAGTGCAACCGGATTACGGATCAATTGAGCCAGGATCACAAAGATATCCTGGCTTTATCCCTTATCCTAGTTTTGTGCAACAGGCCCCTGTTTTTACCAGATGAAATTGCTTCTTCCATTTATTGATAAACATGTACTGACTGTTAGAACTGTTCCATGGATTGATGAGGAATTTAAAAACTGTATGTTTGAAAGAGTTTGGGCAAAATGAGTGGCTAATAAGTCTGGCTGCACATCTGGCTGGCTTATGTACTGCAAATTGAGAAATTATGTGACCAAACTCAACAAAAATAATACATTTTATTAGGAAGCCAAGATCAATGATATAAAGAATGATGAAAAAAACATTATGAAAGAAAAGCAGTGCAAGTTTTGAATTTTGTAAAGTTACTGTGGGAGAGGTGGAACAATTGTTATCGATCAATAATGACAAACCTGGCATTGAAGACTTAGGAGTGGCTATAGAGTCAGCTACTGTCCTCAGTAGCTTTCCATCTATCTGTCATTTTTTATATGAGCCAAGAGGAAAGTCTTTGTCCTCAGACCTGGATGGAAGCCAAAGTAATTCCACTACCCAAGAGTGGTAAAGCGGCCTTTACTGGTTCTAACAGCAGAACTATAAGCTTGCTGCCAGCTCTTAGCAACCTGTTGGAAAAAATTGTGTTTGAACAAATACAATGCTATTTCTCTGTAAACAAATGAACAACAGACTTTCAGCATGCTTATAGAGAAGGGCACTCAACATCTACTGCACTGACACAAATGACTGATGATTGGTTGAGTGAAATTGATAACAAGAATATTGTGGGAGCTCTATTGTTAGATTTCAGTGCAACCTTTGATATTATTGACCATAACCTGTTGTTTTAAATTGTTTGTGCTATGGCTTTTCAACCTCTGCCATAATGTGCATTCAGAGCTATCTATCTCATAGAACTATGTGACCATTAGCATTTGATTTGATTGATTTGAAGATTTTCATGTCAATATTCTCAAATCTGCATGAAACAATATACGCATTTTCCCACCGGAAATGTTTGCATCAACATGTTTATTGCAGATAAAAGTCTTTGCGTGATGACGTAAGGCACGGAAAAAATGTTTTCCTGTTGGATTCCCATGTACTGAGTGAAATATGCAAGTTGAATGGGTTTCCATTGCATTTTCAACTCTACTGATGGTTTTGAAAAATCGTTGAGTTATATAGCAAAAGTCCTCTTGTCCCGTGCACTGTAGCCAACAGCTCAAAGATACAGTGCTGGTAGGCTACCGACATGATGAGATTATTATGGATAAGAGCGACATTATTTTATTTGTCAAATGGCAACCAAGCATCAATCATCATCATGTCACCAGAAGACCCTCAAAATGTATTGGAAAGGAGCATCAAGCTCATCACGTGCACTTTCACCACCCTGTGAAGTTCATCATTTATTTACTCTGTAGCCTAATAAACTGCATGGGTTCCCAAGTCGTAGTGGGAGGACCACACAATATATCATCGCGTGACTCCAAGTTAACGAAGACATTATCGTTATAAAATCAATATTTGCGCATAAAGGATTAATACCGCCAATTCTCGTTTATACATTTTTACTGACACAAAAAGACCCCACCATGTCAAACGAAGTAACAAATCGTCTGTCGGCATTTAGAAAGGTCTACAGGCATATCCTGTTTCCATCAGCCCGGTCATGACTTTGGAAATGGTTGGATCAATATCCACCTTCATGATATGGATGAAGCCTGATTTGGAATGTCTGAGTAGTTCTATCTGATGTCATAATACACTCCTCTGATAATCAAGTGATGTTCACATGTGATGCATTTGCTCCATTGTTTACATTTAAGTTGGAGGCCCACTCTGATGATGTATGTCTTACATTGTGAGGCTTTAATGGTGTATGGTGACATCTTAGTGGGACTTGTCCAATATGAATGTTCAATACACACAATAGGTTGATCAGTAGGTGCTAGCTTAGTTAGCGGTGCGCGCTAAATAGCGTTTCAATCGGTGACGTCACTTGCTCTGAGACCTTGAAGTAGTGGTTCCCCTTGCTCTGCAAGGGCCGCGGCTTTTGGGTAACGAGCGATGGGTAACCATGCTTCGTGGGTGGCTGTTGTGGATGTGTGCAGAGGGTCCCTGGTTCGCTCCCGGGTATGGGCGAGGGGATGGTCTAAAGTTATACTGTTACATAGGCAGTTAGCTGCTTATCCACACAGCTCGCTATCGCAGCTCGCTAACACAGCTCATATCAACAAAGTCAAAATGGACTCCAGGCATGGTAGTGGCAGCAGTGCACAACAACCACTGTTTACCCGAGCTTCCTGGGTGAAAAATAATTTGGCTATATAAAGAGGGCACGACAAAACCTATTCCCCCTCAGGAGACTGAAAAGGTTTGGCATGGGTCCTCAGATCACAATGCAGGGCCAGACGGATTACCAGGACGTGTACTCCATGCTGGAAAATGATGGTGGCCACACAAAATATTGACACTTTGGGCCCAATTTGGACATTTTCACTTTTCTGGATTTTTGTTTTAGATTCCGTCTCTCACAGTTGAAGTGTACCTATGATAAAAAATTACAGACCCCTACATGCTTTTCTACATGCTTTTCTACATGCCTTGTAAGTAGGAAAACCTGCAAAATCGACAGCGTATCATATACTTGTTCTCCCCACTGTGTATAAATATATATATACAGTGGGGCAAAAAAGTATTTAGTCAGCCACCAATTGTGCAAGTTCTCCCACTTAAAAAGATGAGAGAGGCCTGTCATTTTCATCATAGGTACACTTCAACTATGACAGACAACCACTAGTCATGAGTGCACACGATTTGGTTTCATTTGCAGTGATCTATTTGAAGATATTTCTGTCAGAGTTGACATTGTAGGGGATAGGCTGGCTAGCCGGGTCCTCCATATTACTTCACAGCCTGTAAAAAAAACAATTCTGACATGACTTCGGCATTCTTTGGAATTCTGATGGGTTTTATGTACTGGAAAAATAGAAAAGAGAGGTGTAACTTTGCAATAGGGACTTGTGATGCTATACTAATGCAGATCCATATGTTACATGTGGTTACATTTAGCTACCTTCACTTTAAGGGAGTTGTATGGCCACATTTAGATGTGAAAAAATAACAGACAGCGAAAACCATTTCTATTCTAACAGTATTTGGGTCATTCTTGAGCTCTGGTAATATTTCAGTCCCACTGACTGATTCTGTATATATATTGAAATGTCCAGTATAATGAATTGAAATAAATATAGAATTAATTTAAACCTTGTTATTACAATTCATTTTTACTAATTAATATTCAAATGAGAAGCGTAAACAGTGGAGAACAGCATACAAAAGAAGCAAGGAGAGGAACGGAGCACTGAGGAACTTGACCACTACATTCTAAACTTTCATTCATAGGCTACGTTGCTACCTCATGATGGGTATAGGGGAAATGTTAGTATCATGTAGTAGCCTAAACCTATCGCTGTTACATGATGGGTATAGGGGAAATGTTAGTATCATGTAGTAGCCTAAACCTATCGCTGTTACATGATGGGTATAGGGGAAATGTTAGTATCATGTAGTAGCCTAAACCTATCGCTGTTACATGATGGATATAGGGGAAATGTTAATATCATGTAGTAGCCTAAACCTATCGCTGTTACATGATGGGTATAGGGGAAATGTTAGTATCATGTAGTAGCCTAAACCTACCGCTGTTACATGATGGGTATAGGGGAAATGTTAGTATCATGTAGTAGCCTAAACCTACCGCTGTTACATGATGGGTATAGGGGAAATGTTAGTATCATGTAGTAGCCTAAACCTATCGCTGTTACATGATGGGTATAGGGGAAATGTTAGTATCATGTAGTAGTTTAAACCTATCGCTGTTACATGAACGGAATATGAATGACAGTCATCTAATATGCTTTAATAGAAATAAGGCCATGAATAAACAAATCGTCCTGCCTCATCTTAAACGGCACTGACCACCACTGTTTGGGTGTTGGACCACTCTTGGTACACATGGGAAACTGTTGGGCTGAAAAACCCAGCAGCGTTGCAGTTCTTGACACAAACCGGGGCGCCTGGCACCTACTACCATACCCCGTTCAAAGTAACTTAAATATTTTGTCTTCCCCATTTACCCTCTAAATGGCACACATGCACAGTCCATGTCTCATGTCTCAAGGCTTAAAATTCCTTATTTAACCTGTCTCCCGCCTTCATCTACACGGATTGAAGTGGATTTAACTAGTGACATCAATAAGGGATCATAGCTTTAGCCTGGATTCATCTAGTCTTTCTAAGTCATGGAAGGAGCAGGTGTTCTTAATGTTTTGTATACTCCGTGTATAGCACTACAGATAATCAAGTGCTATTTGCATGTGATGCATTTGCTCTGTTGTTTACAGGATGATTTGTATTGTATAGAGCGTTGCTTTAAGGGGAAAGTATGGTCACATCTAATAAAAACTAATGTGAAAAATGAACAGAGTAATAACACAAATGTGTTTTAACACATTACCTATTCGTAGAAGTATTTATTCATCATCCACATATTCATATTAAGCTTCTACGTCTGTGTACAGGAAAGTATCATTTGAAAGACGTAAGAAAAAATATATAAGTTTATTGTTAAATTATTATGACGTTCTTTCCAATACAATAAGTGTAGTAACTATTGTTTCCAAACTGCATTACCCACTCCAGTCAGCAGATGGCGATGTGCATCTTTCAGGTGATGCTTCTTGCATGAAGGACTGGACGGGACGCTTCTTCAGGAACAACAACACGGCTACTCTTTCAACCACCTCGGTAGCTTGCTAGCCAACATAAAACTGAATAATTGATTCTTTAGACCATGTTAATGTACATTAGCTAATCTCAGTGTTTTAAACACATTTCGGTTGACGTATCTACTGGTGAACTTTAACCTAATGTGCTTGTTCAATTAGCAAACTTGTTAAAGATTGATACTGAGGTTAGCACTAGGCTAGTCGCTAATGCTAAATAACTAGCTAACATCCCTGACCATGAGCTCACTAAACTACTCCTCCCCTGCTAAAGAAGAGGAGGTCTACTCGACGGAGATAGAAGCTCTGGCGCTGAACATTGTCGTGAAAGAAGAAGAAGAAGAGGGTGTTACAGTGAAAGAAGAGAAATCTCCGTTTGGAGTGGAAGTGGGGATAGAGGCTGTCCCAGTGGAAGAGGAGGAGGTAGACACTTTCAGAATGAAAAATGAGGAAGAGGAGCCTGTTAAAGTGAAAGAAGAAGAGGATGTTGCTGTGAAAAAATATAAAGAACCTTTAGGAGTGGGAGAGGGGATAGAGGCAGCCAGAGTGGAAGAGGAGGTAGAAGCTTTCAGAATGAAAGAGGAGGATGTTAAAGGGGAAAGAGAGGAAGAGGATGCTATCTCAATAAAGGTGAAGGAGGAAGTCGTTTTGGGAGTGAAAGAGGAGGAGACAGAAGATCCGATTAACACCAGTGAGTCCTGTCTTAAAAACACGTGTGGTTTTAAAGGGCATTGTAACGAAGTTCTACACTTGAATATGTTGTTCAGTACTGTAGGAATCTGCCATTGGAACATATATTTTTGAGACTTTTAAATGTGATTTATTAAATTCTCAATGTGGTCTACGTTAAAGTGCACCTCATCTAATATAACAGGCTTTTAAAATACAATATTGCTGCATAATTGATACTTAAAAGGAATGCAAAAGTCACCCAATTCGTGGAACGACCCTTTACATTTGCACCACAAACAATATTTAATGAAATCAAGATGAAAGTGGCCATTTTAGGCCCTTTTTAGACATATTCATGCCTCTTGTAAGACTCTGTGATTGCAATAGAAGATCATAAGTTTACCATCTGTTTGATGTTCTCATGAACACAGGAGAGAGACATGACTATGGTGGATCCTCTGCGGAGCCTCAACAACATCCTGATGCTGACGAGGCAGAGAAGAGTCTCTCTAGATCAGAACACCAGATGGTACAGCTTGGTCTGGTCTAGCATACAGCTTACTTTATCAGCTTGGGCTGCGTTTCTGTAGAGCACTTTATGACAACAGTATCTATAATGATGTGCATCTGTGTCCCCTCTTTATGGTTACTAGGACAACGCTAGCCCTTCCAGCCTCCCGGAGTCCATGTGTCGTGCCTCTCCCGGTAGCACCTTACTGCTGGGTATGAAGAGGTTGCCTGTGCTGCTGGTGGACTGCAGGAAAACAACGGGGCTGAGTGGAACTGTGAGAGGAGGAGAAGAGATGAAAGGATCAGATTTGACTCATCAAAGTAAGTGCTGTAGTTTAGTTTGAACAAATACAATAGATCTGCCCACTGGTATCTGTTACCAGGACAACCAGCAGAGTTCTGTTAGTTGACAGGAAGATAGACTGGTGGATATGGATGTTATGAATATCATAACACTGAAAAAGGATTCTGCCAATGAAAAGAGAGAAACCAATAGACCATATAAAACCTTGATGAAAGTTAGCTTTAGAGAGAAAATTTCAAGATGATCCAATGTAAGGTGCTTGTTTTACAAAAACGTATCCTTAAAACATTATGGATATTACATTGCCTGTCCCAGTCAACCCCCCTGTCTTTACAAGACTGTTGAACAGGCAAACTAAACTCTAGACGCTGTTAATTAATGAATACTGAGGAAAGCTGTGATCCGGCTTATAGGGAAGGACATTCAATAAACACAGCACCTAAAAATGACTGATTGGCTGAGAGAAATTGATGATGATAAAAATATTGTTTGGGCTGTTTTGTTAGACTTCAGTGCGGCTTTTGACATTATCGATCATAGTCTGCTGCTGAAAAAACGTATGGCTTTACACCCCCTGCTATATTGTGGATAAATAGTTCCAAAAAAAAGCGACCCTTTATTTAACTATGCAAGTCGGTTAAGAACAAATTCTTATTTTCAATGACGGCCTAGGACTACCTTGTTCAGGGGCAGAACGACAGAGTTTTACCTTGTAATCTCGGGGATAAGATCCAGCAACCTTTTGGTTACTGACCTACCGCTCTAACCACTAGGCTACCTGCCACCCCAGAGCTACCTGTCTAACAGAACACAGACAGTGTTCTTTAATGGAAGCCTGTACAACACAATCAAGGTAGAATCAGGAATTCCCCAGGGCAGCTGTTTGGCACCTACCTTTTTCAATCTTTACCAACGTCGTGCCAACGACATTTGAGTAAAGCCAGTGTATCTGTATGCAGATGACTCAACACTGTACACGTCAGCTACCACGGAAACTGAAATGACAGCAACACTTAACAAAGAGCTGCAGTGAGTTTCAGAATGGGTGGCAAGGAATAAGTTAGTCCTAAATATTTCAGATTACCTTAAATTACATGGCCTACTATGCTAATTCTGTAGCGTATTGTTAGAAGGGGGTAAATAAATATTTTGTTGGAGCGCCAGGCAGGTATTAACCCTAGTTATTAAAGTTAGTTATTACCTGTTATAACATTATTATTAAATATTATTAAAACTGAAAGGATGAGAGTAGAATAGAGTAGCGCTTCCAGACACATTCTAAACATGGAGTCTTAAAGGAGGACTGTAACATCTAATGATGAAACATTATGGAGGCTTAAAGGAGGACTGTAGCATCTAATGATGAAACATTATGGAGTCTTAAAGGAGGACTGTAGCATCTAATGATGAAACATTATGGAGTCTTAAAGGAGGCTTGTAGCGTCTAATGATGAAACATTATGGAGTCTTAAAGGAGGCTTGTAGCGTCTAATGATGAAACATTATGGAGTCTTAAAGGAGGCCTGTAGCATCTAATGATGAAACATTATGGAGTCTTAAAGGAGGACTGTAGCATCTAATGATGAAACATTATGTAGTCTTAAAACTTGTTAGGGAGGAGGTCCCTGTGGCGGGATCAAATCAGCGGATATTTTAGAGCGCCACCGAAAGTTTTCGATAAAACTCAAACTTTCATTAAAACACACATACAAGGTACTGAATTAAAGCTACACTCGTTGTGAATCTAGCCACCAAGTCAGATTTGTAAAATGCTTTTCGGCGAAAGCATGAGAAGCTATTATCTGATAGCATGCACCCCCAAGAATACCAGACCGTCAACAAAACAACAGATTTTGCGGTAGCCGGCGCTACCCAAAACGCAGAAATAAAATATGAAACATTCATTACCTTTGACGAGCTTCTTTCTTGGCACCCCTATATGTCACATAAACATCACAATTGGGTCTTTTTCCCGATTAAATCCGTCATTGTATACCCAAAATGTGATTTGCTGAAGACCGGTCTGATCCAGAAAAATGCCCCTTTACAAGACGCAACGTCACTTTTTAAAATGACAAAAGTTGCCTATATACTTTTACACTTCAAATTACTTTTCTAAACCAACTTTAGGTATTAATACACGTTAATAATCTATTAAATTGATCACGGGGCGATCTGTATTCGATAGCAGCAAGTCTTGAAATCATCGTCCATGTTTTCACATTCATAACATCCTGTGGTGAGCCCCAAGAAAGGAAATGCCTCACGTTACCAAACCAAGGATAAAGCCGCCTCAAAATGCCAGCACTGGCGACATCGTGTGGAAGCTGTAGGCGTTTACAGGGGATCGCCATGTATTTTCTTCAGCCTTAGACAATACATTGACTGGCTGATGGATATTATTTTTGTGTTTTTGGTGAACAGTTTTTCGAAGGATTTTGACTCCTAAACACGTTATGTTCTAGCCACAGACACAATTTAACCAGTTTTAGAGACTTCAGAGTGTTTTCTATACACACACACTTATCATATGCATATACTATATTCCTGGCATGAGTAGCAGGATGCTGAAATGTTGCGCGATTTTTAACAAAAAGCTGCGAAAATGCGCATAATCCGTAAGAGGTTTTAAAGGAGGCCTGTAGCATCTAATGATGAAACATTATGGAGTCTTAAAGGAGGACTGTAGCATCTAATGATGAAACATTATGGAGTCTTAACCTGTATGGGAACGGGGTTCTGCCGCCAACAGCCAATGAAATTGCAGGGCGCCAAATACAAATCAACAGAAATCTCATAAATCAAATTTCTCAAACATTCAAGCATTAGGCACCATTTTAAAGATAAAGTCTCGTTAATCCAGCCACAGTGTCTGATTTCAAAAATGCTTCGCATCGAAAGCTCCATAAACGATTATGTTAGGTCACCACCAAGTCACAGAAAAACCCAGCCAATTTTCCAGCCAAAGAGGAGTCACAAAAAGCACAAATAGAGATAAAAATGTATCACTAAACTTTGATGATCTTCATCAGATGACACTCACAGGACTTCATGTTACACAATACATGTGTGTTTTGTTCGATAAAGTGCATATTAATATCCAAAAATCTCATTTTACATTGGCGTGTTATGTTCAGTAGTTCCAAAACATGCAGTGATTTTGCAGAGTGCCACATCAATTTACAGAAATACTCATTATAAATGTTGATGAAAATACAAGTGTTATGCATGGAACTTTAGATAAACTTCTCCTTAATGCAACCGCTGTGTCAGATTTCAAAAAAACTTTACGGAAAAAGCATACCATGCAATCTGAGTATGGAGCTCAGAGCCTAAACCAGCCAAAGAAATATCCACCATGTTGCGCAGTCAACATTAGTCAGAAATAGCATTATAAATATTCACTTACCTTTGATGATCTTAACCAGAATGCACTCCCAGGAATCCAAGTTCCACAATCAATGTTTGATTTGTTAGATAAAGTTAATCATTTATATCCATATACATCCTTTTGTTAGCGTTTGGTAAACAAATCGAAACGCGCGTGCAACTTCCTGCGGAAAGATCGGATGAAAATTCCAAAAAGTTATATTACTGGTCGTATAAACATATCAAACGATATATAGAATCAATCTTTAGGATGTTTTTATCATAAAAGTTCAATAATGTTCCAACCGGAGAATTCCATTGTCTGTAACTCTTTCATGACCGCGCGTCATGAGACCAAGGCACTTTGCCAGACCTCTGACTCATTCCCCTCACATTCAGCCCCCCCTCACAGTAGAAGCATCAAACAACGTTCTAAAGAAGGTTGACATCTAGTGGAAGCATTAGGAAGTGCAACATAACCAATATCCCACTGTATCTTCAATAGGGGCTGAGTTGAAAAACTACAAACCTCGGATTTTCCACTTCCTGTTTAACAAAATATGTAAAAGGTGAAGGGGTCTGAATACTTAACGAATGCATTGTGTCTGTGTGTATACTGAACCAAAATATAAACAAATCAATGATTTACAGCTCATATAAGTCAGTCATTGTAAATAAATCAATTAGGCCCTAATCTATGGACTTTACATGACTGGGCAGGGGAGCAGCCATTGGTGGGCCCTGGAGGGCATAAGCCCACCCATTGCGGAGCCAGGCCCAGCCAATCAGGATGAGTTTTTCCCCACAAAAGGGCTTCATTACAAATAGAAATAAAACTCGGGTGGCTGGTCTCAGAGGATGTGGAGGTCCTGGGCTGGCGTTGTTCGTTATATGTGGTCTGTGGTTGTGAGGCCAGTTGGATGTACTGCCAAATTCTCTAAAATGACGTTGGAGGCGGCTTCGGGCAGAGAATTGAACATTCAATTATCTGGTAACCGCTCTAGTGGATATTCCTGCAGTCAACCTGCCAATTGCACACTCCCTCAAAACTTGAAACATCTGTGGCATTGTGTTGTGTGACAGAACTGCACATTTTAGTGTGGCCTTTTATTCTCCCCAGCACAAGGTGCACCTGTGTAATGATCATGCTGTTTAATCAGCTTGATATGCCACACCTGTCAGGTGGATGAATTATCTTGGCAAAGGAGACATGTTTACTAACAGCGATGTAAACAAATTTGTGTTCAACATTTTTGAGTAATAAGCTGTTGTGTGTGTTTTATATTTTTTTAGCAACATCTACCCCAAAACTATCAATGACATTTGTGATAGTCAAAATGTACAACATTTGTGAACGTTTATTCAATATTGATTTTTATTTATTTATTTTATTTTACCTTTATTTAACCAGGTAGGCAAGTTGAGAACAAGTTCTCATTTACAATTGCGACCTGGCCAAGATAAAGCAAAGCAGTTCGACAGATAAAACGACACAGAGTTACACATGGAGTAAAAACAAACATACAGTCAATAATGCAGTATAAACAAGTCTATATACAATGTGAGCAAATGAGGTGAGAAGGGAGGTAAAGGCAAAAAAGGCCATGATGGCAAAGTAAATACAATATAGCAAGTAAAATACTGGAATGGTAGTTTTGCAATGGAAGAATGTGCAAAGTAGAAATAAAAAAATAATGGTGTGCAAAGGAGCAAAATAAATAAATAAATTAAAATTAAATACAGTTGGGAAAGAGGTAGTTGTTTGGGCTAAATTATAGGTGGGCTATGTACAGGTGCAGTAATCTGTGAGCTGCTCTGACAGTTGGTGCTTAAAGCTAGTGAGGGAGATAAGTGTTTCCAGTTTCAGATTAATGATTGCAATAATGAAGCTGTTGACCCCACACTCTTGAGTGTGTTGTCGAGAGCTTAACTTTGAATGAAAAACAGAGCTCTTATAAATGCTTAGTCAGGGCTGGTTCCACCCCTCCCATGCTGATTGGGGGGCATCACAAGCCATCCTGGGTTCATCCTATGGTCATCTGCACCTGGTGTTGTTTTAACCCCCCAACCCGGCTTTAGGTTTTTATCAGTAAGTAATGAATCAATTGTCAGCTCAAGCTCCAGAGGCCCAACTCAGTCCCATAGACACAGATGAGAGAGTACCCATCAAAGCTATTCGATGGCTAAACAGTATTAATACAATCTTGTAATTTTTCTCAGTGTCCACCCTATCGACAACAGGGAAATATTACTGGGGTGCTTTGTGTCTGTCTCCAATGTAAAAAAATATAATATAAAAATGGACATTCCTGCAGTCAGCATGCCAATTTTACGCCCACTCTGAGACATCTGTGGCATTGTTGTGACAAAACTGCACATTTTAGAGTGGCCTTTTATTTTCCCCAGCACAAGGTGCACCTGTGAAATAATCAAGCTGTTCAATCAGCTTCTTGATATTCCACACCTGTCAGGTGGATGGATTATCTTGGCAGAAAATATGTGTTAACTAACAGGGATGTAAAACATTCTGCAATCTTTTTTTTCAGCTCATTAAACATCCAACACTTTACATGTTGCGTTTATAATTTGTTTATTGTAGTTACTATCAGTTTTAGGAACATCTTTCCAAATATTTCACCTTATTTTTTACTTTACCCAAAATATGACATCAGTGATAATCAAAATGTTGAAAATCTGTGAATGTCTAAATAAGAAATTGGGCCATTTAAACAGCAGGTGTCGAACCCTTTCGACAACGGAGAGATTTTACTGATGTGCTTTGTGTCTTCGACTTAAAAACAAGTCAGTAGAACGTGGAATGAAGCCTCTAGTGTAATGTGGGACCGGATGGCAGCTATTTAAGTCACTGGTCTGGCAGAATGCCAGTCATTATATCGCCTTGCGTTCCATTACTCTGTAGACAAAATGAATGCTCCGGTTGGAACGTTATTGGATATATATGATAATAACATCCTGAAGATTGATTCTCTACTTAGTTTGACCAGTTTATTCGACCTGGAATATCACTTTTTGAAGTTTTTGTCCGAGTTCGCCTGGACCAGCGGCAGTTTTTGGACGTGTGAACTAAACGTGCTAGCAAAAGTAGCTAATTGGACACTAGTAATGGACATTATGGAACAAAACAATGATTTGTTGCGGAACTAGGATTCCTTGCACTGCATTCTGATGAAAGATCATCAAAGGTAAGGGAATATTTATGATGTAATTTCGTATTTCTGTTGACTCCAACATAGCGGAGAAATATATTTACTTCTGAGCATTGTCTCAGATTATTGAATGGTATGCTTTTTTCGTAACATTTAAAAAAAAATCTGACACAGCGGTTGCATTAAGAACCAGTGTATCTTTAATTATATGTAAAACATGTGTCTTTCGGCAAAGTTTATGATGAATATTTGCATACACTCCAGAATGTTATGAAGAGTGATCAGATGAATTACAAAGTCCCTCTTTGCCATGCAAATGAACTGACCCCCCCCCCCCCCCCAAAAAAAAACTAGAAGCTTCAAAAGGAGGGTGGTGCTTGGAATCATTGTTCTTCCTCTGTCACCCATGGTTACCTGCAAGGAAACACGTGCCGTCATCATTACTTTGCACAAAAAGGGCTTCACAGGCAAGGATATAGCTGCCAGTAAGATTGCACCTAAATCAACCATTTATCGGTTCATCAAGAACTTCAAGGAGAGCGGTTCAATTGTTGTGAAGAAGGCTTCAGGGCACCCTGTTACGGTTTTCTTTAGGTGAAAGAGAGTCGGACCAAAATGCAGCGTGGTATTCCTGATACATGTTTAATGACGATGAAAATACGAACAATACAAAAACAACAAACGTAACGTGAAAACCTATACAGCCTATCTGGTGACAACAAACACAGAGACAGGAACAATCACCCACGACACACTCAAAGAATATGGCTGCCTAAATATGGTTCCCAATCAGAGACAACGATAAACACCTGCCTCTGATTGAGAACCACTTCAGGCAACCATAGACTTACCTAGAAAACCCCACTAAGCCACAATCCCAATCCCACACTAAGATTGTTAAAACTGGTCTTAGGTTATTGAGGGATCTGATTAGGATTTACCCGTTTTATAATGTGGAGGTTTCTTTCGGTCTCTATTTTTCATTTAAACACTGTCTTTGGCAGGAGAAAGACCAGACTCAGAGGAACCAGAACCAGGGATGTCCAAACCAGCAAGAAGACACCAGTGCTCTTACTGTGGAAAGGGTTGTAACAGGTTAGGGGCCCTGAAACAGCACGAGAGAATACACACAGGGGAGAAGCCTTTCCACTGCTCCCAGTGTGGCAAGTGTTTCAGCCGGTCAGAAACCCTGAAAGCCCATGGGATAGTACATACAGGGGAGAAGCCTTACCACTGCTCCCAGTGTGGCAAGTGTTTTAACCGGTTATGGGCCCTGAAACAGCACGAGAGTATACACACAAGGGAGAAGCCTTACCACTGCTCCCAGTGTGGGAAGTGTTTCGGCAGGTCAGAATTCCTGAAAGCCCATGAGCTAGTACATACAGGGGAGAAGCCTTACCACTGCTCCCACTGCGAGAAGTGTTTTAAGCGGTTAAGGAATCTGAAAGACCATGAAAGAATACACACAGGGGAGAAGCCTTACCACTGCTCCCAGTGTGGCAAGTGTTTTAAGCAGTTAGGGAATCTGAAAGACCACGAAAGAATACACACAGGGGAGAAGCCTTACCACTGCTCCCAGTGTGGCAAGTGTTTTAAGCGGTTAGGGAACCTGAAACGACACGGGCTAGTACACAGGGGAGAAGCCTTACCACTGCTCCCAGTGTGGCAAGTGTTTCAACCATTCAGGGAATCTGAAACAGCACGAGAGAATACACGCAGGAGAGAAGCCTTACTGCTGCTCCCAGTGTGGAAGGAGTTTTTACCATAAAAACAGCCTGAACCAACATGAGAAAATACACAGATGGGAGATGCATTACCACTCCACCCAGGGTGCAAAGCTTTTGCCCATTTAGGAAGCCTGAAAGAGCATGACACAGAGAATGTTTACAAAAGCTTAGACTTTGGGAAAACATATTACTCATAACAATCACTTAAACGTCATTAGAGAATCCACACAGGAGAGAGAAATTGCTTCTCTTAGCATGTATATTGATATTTCACATCTCATTTTTCTTACAATTCATCAGAGAACATACCCAGTGCTCCCGTTGTCTTATATTGTTGCCTATAATGTGTTGACCTGTTTTTACCATATGAAATTGATGAGGAATTTAAAAACTGTATGTTTGAAAAACTTGGGGCCAAAGGAGTGGCTAATAAGTCTGGCTGCACATCTGGCTGGCTTACATACTGCAAATTGAGAAATGATGTGACCTATTATGTGACACATAATTTGCATGTAATCAAATTTATTACGAAGCCATAATGAAATACATACACAGGTGCTGTTCCAATTGACTCAAATGATGTCAATTAGCCTATCAGAAGCTATAGACATAATTTTCTGGCATTTTCCAAGGCTGTTTAAAGGAACAGTCAACTTAGTGTATGTAAACTTCTGACCCACTGGGGTTGTGTAATAATCTGTCTGTAAACAATTGTTGGAAAAATGACTTGTGTCATTAACACAGATGTCCTAACCGACTTGCCAAAACTATAGTTTGTTAACAAGAAATGTGTGGAGTGGTTGAAAAATGAGTTATAATGACTCCAACCTAAGTGTATGTAATCTTTAGCTTCAACTGTAAATACTGTATCCTTCACTATCTATTCTTCACTATATATTGCATCTTAGCTGCTGTGTTTCTGCTCATCCATGTTTTCTACTTCTATATTTCCCATTCCTTTACTGGATTATGTGTATTAGGTTTAGTTGTGGAATTTGTTAGATATCATCTGTTTGATACTGCTGCACTGTCGGATCTAGAAGCATAAGCATTTCACTACACTCACAATAACACCTGCTAACCCTGTGCATGTGACCAATAACATTTGCTAACCATGTGTATGTGACCAATAACATCTGACAACCATGTGTATGTGACCAATAACATCTGCTAACCATGTGTATGTGACCATAACATCTGACAACCATGTGTATGTGACCATAACATCTGACAACCATGTGTATGTGACCAATAACATCTGCTAACCATGTGTATGTGACCAATAACATCTGACAACCATGTGTATGTGACCAATAACATTTGCTAACCATGTGTATGTGACCAATAACATCTGACAACCATGTGTATGTGACCAATAACATTTGCTAACCATGTGTATGTGACCAATAACATCTGACAACCATGTGTATGTGACCAATAACATCTGCTAACCATGTGTATGTGACCGTAACATCTGCTAACCATGTGTATGTCACCAATAACATCTGCTAACCATGTATATGTGACCAATAACATCTGCTAACCATGTGTATGTGACCATAACATCTGCTAACCATGTGTATGTGACCATAACATCTGCTAACCATGTGTATGTGACCAATAACATCTGCTAACCATGTATATGTGACCATAACATCTGCTAACCATGTGTATGTGACCAATAGCATCTGCTAACTATGTATATGTGACCAATAACATCTGCTAACCATGTGTATGTGACCAACACCATCTGCTAACCATGTGTATGTGACCAATAACATTTGATTTGAACAAAACAAATCCATGTGATGATGTTTGATCAATGTGGAAAACGGATTGGATGTAAAAATCCATCTACATAAGGTATTTTTATTAATTTTCACACAACTGGTAACCGCTGACTGGTGACATTTTGTTTTTCACCCTACTGGTAACCTAAATCCAATGACAGGTCGACATTTTAACAGTGCTGGTAGGCTACCGACATGATGAGATTATTATGGATGAGTGCGACATTATTTTATTTGTCAAATGGCAACCAAGCATCAATCATCATCATGTCACCAGAAGAAGACCATCAACATGTATTGGAAAGGAGCATCAAGCTCAACACATGCACTTTCACCACCCTGTGAAGTTCATCATTTATTTAATCTGTAGCCTAATAAACTGCATGGTTTCCCAAATCGTAGTGGGAGGACCACACAATATATCATCGCGTGACTCCAAATTAACTAAGATATGATCGTTATTAAATCGATATTTGCGCATAAAGGATTAATGCCGCCATTTCTCGTTTATACATTTTTACTGACACAAAAAGACCCCACCATGTCAAACGAAGTAACAAATCGTCTGTCGGCATTTAGAAACGTATACAGGCATATCCTGTTTCCATCAGCCCGGTCATGACTTTGGAAATGGTTGTATCAATATCCACCTTCATGATATGGATGAAGCCTGATTTGGAATGTCTGAGTAGTTCTATCTGATGTCATAATACACTCCTCTGATAATCAAGTGATGTTCACATGTGATGCATTTGCTCCATTGTTTACATTTAAATTGGAGGCCCACTCTGATGATGTATGTCTTACATAGTGGGGCTTTAAATGAAAAGTATGGTGACATCTTAGTGTGGCTTGAAATGAATAGGATTATTAATCATAAACTCCTATAGCAACAATACACTGGGGCTTTGACTTCAAGAAGAGAATGGGCTGATGGGTGGTGGTGCTACTCTATAGGTAAGGCTGTCCAATAAGAATGTTCAATACACACAATAGGTTGATCAGTAGCCAGCTAGCTGCTACGTCTTTAGCCGGACAACTAGCTAACACGGCTAGCTAACACGGCTCGCTATCAACAAAGTCAAAATGGACTCCAGGCCTGGTGGTGGCAGCAGTGCACAACAACCACTGTTTACCGGAGCATCCTGAGTGAAAAATAATTTGGCTATATAAAGAGGGCACGACAAACATCTCTGGAAAGACCTGAAAATAGCTGTGCAGCAACATTCCCAATCCAACCTGACAGAGTTTGAGAGGATCTGCAGAGAAGAATGGGAGAAGCTACCCAAATACAGGTGTGCCAAGCTTGTGTTGTCATACCCAAGAAGGCTTGAGGCTGTAATCACTGCCAAAGGTGCTTCAACAAAGTACTGAGTAAAGGGTCTGAATACTTATGTAAATGTAGTATTTCAGTTCAAATTCCTAAAAACATGTTTTTGCTTTGTCATTATGGGTTATTGTGATGACGGAAAAACTTAATTTAATACATTTTAGAATAAGGCTGTAACGTAACAACATCTGGAAAAAGTCAAGGTGTCTGAATATTTTCCGAATGCTGTCCTCTCCAAATGTAGCTGTATTTTATTGGTTGGAATTGTTTTAAGATGGCCATACTGTGGATTATTTAGATGTTTGATTTTTTATTCTAGGACCCCTTTAGGTATAAATATATATATATATATGTGTAATACCAGTCAAAAGTTTGGACACTTCAAAACCTTAGTCAAATATATAGGTATTTTAATCCAGTTATAAACGTGTTTTCATTGCATTTCTATGGGCAATATTAGTAAAGCCCAAATTCAATATTTAATTTATTTATATATACAGTACCAGTCAAAAGTTTGGACACACCTACTCATTCCAGAGATTTTCATTATTTTTACTTTTTTCTGCTTTGTAGAATAATAGTGAAGACATCAAAACTATGAAATAACATATATAGAATCATGTAGGAACCAAAAAAGTGTTAATCAAATCTAAATATATTTTATGTTTGAGAGTCTTCAAAGTAGCCACCCTTTGCCTTGATGACAGCTTTGCAACACTCTTGGTAATGTAGAAAAGTTCAAATAAAGAAAACCCCTGCAATGAGTAGGTGTGTCCAAACTTTTGACTGGTACTGAATATATATTTATATATATATATATTTAAATCAAATATTGAATTTGGGCTTTACTAATATTGCCCATAGAAATGCATTGAAAACACATTTTATAACTGGAAAAAAATACCTATATATTTGTTTTAAGTAATAAGGCTTTACACTTTGAAGTGTCTGTCCTTTATCTAGGCGATATAAGAAAGCTCAGGTAATATTTTATATTGTTTTACATATATTTAACTCCTTATTTTTGGGGGCACAAAACTACCTCCGTACTTCCATTTGTGTGTATAGGTTACCTTCAAATGAGTTCCGATGATCAACATAGAGAACACACTTTCACAACCCTCTCTACAACATCCCCAACAAACACCTTCACAACCCTCCCAAACCTCTCTACAACATCCCCAACAAACACCTTCACAACCCTCCCAAACCTCTCTACAACATCCCCAACAAATACCTTCACAACCCTCCCAAACCTCTCTACAACATCCCCAACAAATACCTTCACAACCCTCCCAAACCTCTCTACAACATCCCCAACAAATACCTTCACAACCCTCCCAAACCTCTCTACAACATCCCCAACAAACACCTTCACAACCCTCCCAAACCTCTCTACAACATCCCCAACAAACACCTTCACAACCCTCCCAAACCTCTCTACAACATCCCCAACAAACACCTTCACAACCCTCCCAAACCTCTCTACAACATCCCCAACAAACACCTTCACAACCCTCCCAAACCTCTCTACAACATCCCCAACAAACACCTTCACAACCCTCAACCTCTACATCTTCACAACCCTCCCAACAACATCCCCAACAAACACCCTCACAAACCTCACAACATTCCCAAACACCTCCACAACCGTCTCTACAACATCCTGACATCTGGAGATATCAGTGGTCACTCTTCATCAAGAGCAGGTATGATGAATCTCTCATCTCAGACATTACAACTAATGTGCTGTGAGATTAAATGCTATAATGCTGGATGGAAATCAATTGTAACTGTTCATGCTATGGACAAATCTTTCTCTCTCTAGTTTCTCGTCCATTAGACTCTCCTGGTGCAGGACAGAGTCAGAGTGCTGGTAATTTTCATGTCTACTGATTTCAATGGTGTCAGAAGTGAGAAGTGATGCGTAGCACCAGATTTAGCCAACAGCTCATTTATATCTGTCCAAGGGCAGATTTGAGGCCATCTAGATGTGTCTCTCTGAGGCCCACCGCAAGTGATGCAACATTTGAGGTTTTGTAGAGAGCTGCTGCTGACACCATGTCCTCTGTTGCTATGGTTACTCTGATCACTTTCTTACTCATAGTCTCTCCTTTACCACACCTTTATTATGTATCTTCTCTGTCTGTCAGCTGACAGACCCTACCAACCAACTGACCAACCTTTCAACCTACCGTACCTTATTAAAAACCTCTTCGGGTTACTTTGTGCAATTTCCGCCTGAAGACATACCCTAATCTAACAGCCTGTAGCTCAGGCCCAGAAGCAAGGATATGCACATTCTTGGTACCATTTGAAAGAAAACACTCTGAAGGTTGTGTAAATGTGAATTGAATGTAGGAGAATATAACACCATAGATCTGGTAGAAGAAAATACAAGGAAATAAACATACGTTTTCTGTTTTTATTGTTGCTGCATCATCTTTCAACTGAAACAATAACATCCAAACATACAGATAGGATGCTGGGGGTGGTTTGAATGGAGAACATAAGATGGCAACAGTATTTGAAAAAAGTTTCAGAAAGATATCTTCAGGAATGAGTGAGCTACATGACATTGAGCATATAGTCACCCAGGTGTCCCACACAAGTTGCCCAAATGTACCCAAGTGGCCGAATTGGTACAGTGATACATTTTGAAGTAAATTACTATATACAAAACACTCAAATGCCATTCTAACATACCACCCCCCCCCCCCCAAAAAAAATGAACATTTGAAAATGTTTTAAATAACAAGGGTAACTATTTACGCACATTCAATGTATAATATTGTGAAGACCCTCAGTCCTCTACACAATATTGTTCTTCTGATGCCATGTCCAATAGCAGTCTCTTTCTGCTGTAAAGCAGAGGGTTACTGAACAGCTGGTGCAGGTGATGGGGCATTTCCTGTGACACAGAACACAATGACGTCTCCCTACTGTGCCCTTTTTGCCCTGAGGCACATTCATGTCTGCAGAGATGAATCTGGGCAGGTGAACACTACTAGTTGGAGCAGAGGGGACAGACGTAGAGGGGACAGAAGGTGCTACAATGGTCCTGCTGTAGCTAGCAAGCTCCTGGATGAGCAGCTCTCTGAAGGCTAGCTGTGAGATGGGGGGCTGTCCACAGCTCTTAGCCATTTCCTTCTGGAGGATGAAGGCATTCACCACAGCAATGTCAATGAAATGATAGAAAAATGTCTTGTACCATTTCATTGTCTTGTGGAGAACATTGTAGTATCCTATCAGCGCATATGATAGGCGCACACCTCCCATGCTCTTGTTGTAGTCCTTGATGGCTGCAGGAATGGGGACATTTTTGGTGGTCCATGCCCCAGTAGCATCCTTCACACGCCTGACGCCGTGATCTCCACTGAAGGACTTGTGGATAGTGGAGCACATCGCCACCTCTCTGGTGTCCATCCACTTCACAAAGAGCAGGCCATCTTCACGGATCCATCTCATGGTACCCCGCTCAGCCCGCTTAGGCATGTCATTCACCTTTGTTTTCGGGAAGCCCACTCTGTTGGTCCGAATGGTGCCACAGGCCCACACATCCCGCTTCCTCAGGTCTGTGAACAGGGTAGGGCTTGTGTAGAAGTTATCCACAAACAGTTTGTAGCCCTTCCCTAGCAGCTGAAAATCTAATAACTGCATAACGGAGTCATAGCTAAATCCCTTACCAGTCGCAAAACTGCTCTTCCCCTCATAAACAAAAAAATTGCACGTGTATGCACACGTAGAATCAGCCAAAACAAACAGTTTGTAACCCCATTTAGTTGGTTTGTTACGCATGTAGTGTTTTAGGCCAATTCTGGCTTTTGAAGCTACCATCCTCTCATCGATGGAAATGTTCTGGGCAGGCTGAAAATAGGTTTTGCAAGCCTCAACAATGCTGGTGTAGAGAGGTTTTATTTTGCACAGCCTATCAAACCTTGCTGTGCCTCTCATCTTCTCATTGTCCTCATCAACTTCTGGGTCACTGATATGAAGTGCCTGTGAGATTGTCAGAAACCTTTTGCATGATATGACAGTGGATGGGAAAGGCAGTTGATAGAGGGGAGCAGTTTTCCAGTAGTCTTTCAGGGTTTTTAGCTTCACAAGACCCATGTACATGACCATTGACATGAAACAAAAAAGATCTGACATGGAAATGGGCTTCCATCCCTCTTTCTTCCCTGCCTGCTTCTTAGCTCCGTACTTATTAGTGTTCGACACCAGGGAATTAACAACTGCCGAGGTGAAAAACAGCTGAAAAAGTTGCATGGGGCTGTACTTGGAGGTCATGTCCAGCTGAGGACCTGGTGGCCTCTTCGGTCTGAATACTGGAGGTGTAGGCAACACATCCTCCTCCAGCACAGAGTGCCAACGACCCTCCTCCTCTCTGATTGCAGGTTTAGCTCTTCCCCACCTCCACTTCTTTGTCACAGACTTCCCACCTGGCAGGGCGGGGGTAGGTGTGGAGCCGGAGACAGCAGGGGTCCGGCTAGATGATCCAGCTCCTGTCGGGGATGGGCACCTTGGCAGTGGGGGCTCCCAATCAGAATCGGAGGGACTGTGAAATAAAGACACAGAAACACAGATTATATTAGAGTAGGGAACGTAAATCACTCAGGTGAGGTTCTGTTCCGTTCCATGTTTAGATTTAGTTTAAAATACATAATATTTACAGACACACACCCAAAGGGAAAGCCATGTGGCACCTCAACAAACATTCCATGTTTAGATAAAATACATAATATTTACAGACACACACCCAAAGGGAAAGCCATGTGGCACCTCAACAAACATTCCATGTTTAGATAAAATACATAATATTTACAGACACACACCCAAAGGGAAAGCCATGTGGCACCTCAACAAACATTCCATGTTTAGATAAAATACATAATATTTACAGACACACACCCAAAGGGAAAGCCATGTGGCACCTCAACAAACATTCCATGTTTAGATAAAATACATAATATTTACAGACACACACCCAAAGGGAAAGCCATGTGGCACCTCAACAAACATTCCATGTTTAGATAAAATACATAATATTTACAGACACACACCCAAAGGGAAAGCCATGTGGCACCTCAACAAACATTCCATGTTTAGATAAAATACATAATATTTACAGACACACACCCAAAGGGAAAGCCATGTGGCACCTCAACAAACATTCCATGTTTAGATAAAATACATAATATTTACAGACAGACACCCAAAGGGAAAGCCATGTGGCACCTCAACAAACATTCCATTCCTGAATATATATACACACGTCAAATATTTCAAACAACGGCATGAGAATTACAATCCAATCAAGAATGGCATCCTCACCATACAGAAACATGTCCTCAGATTGACTGTCCAAACTTGACACACAATCCGATAGATCTTCTTGAACTTCTGTGTCACTTTCTCTTTAAATCTCGTCAATAATATCATGTAGATCTGTATACCTGGACTTTGCCTTTGCTTTCCCAGATTTACTCGTCATAATTCCTTCAATAAAATAATCTTGACTCATTACTGCTTCGCGCAAAGAAAATGGCTCCTTCTGGTGGAAATTCCAATGGCGAATGGCTGCGTTACGCTCTAATTTCATTCAAGAGCTGGTCTTCCCGGATATAAACAATAGATAATTCCATTTACCTCAGCCCATTGGCTGTCTACCAAGCGAGATTTCAAGAGGATCAGTGGTGATTATTTCTGCCCACAGTCATTCAAAGAAGCACTGGTGATATCATTGGCGCGCAATGAGGTCATTGTTTGCTGTGTTCAAATCAGTACGCCCATAAAAAGAATCATCAAGTATGGTTGTGTTACTAACAAACAGAGGATTTCAATGAAACCAACCATGACTAGATAAACGTCAATGCTGTGTGACAAATTGCATCGAATGTATCGTTGAAAGTTGAAGGATACGGAATTCATGACACAAGCCTTTTACAAAATGTGTCGTTTTAGGCTATAAAAATGGATTTAATCGAACAAAACCATTTATTGTGAAGATTGGACCTTTTGTATTGCCAAAAGAAGAAGATCTTCAAAGGTAAATGATTATTTGAGTGCCATTTCTGGCGCTAATGCTTGGTTGGAAAATGCTAGTAATACTTGTGTGTGGCGCGCTGTCGTCAGATTATCGTAAGATTGCTTTCGCCGAAAGCATTTAAAAAATCTGACACTGTGGTTGGATTAAGAGGAAGATTTGAGATGTTAGATACATGTATTTACAAGAACGTTTAATATTACGAATTATGCATTTAGTATCTTTGCGCTATGCTATTTCACCAGATGTTAGCCTATGCGGGACGCTAACCCCACATAGCCTAAAGAGGTTATTAACCTCTTAACATCTTCGATATAGGGGGCGCTCTTTTAATTTTTGGATGAAAAACGTTCCCGTTTTAAACAAGATATTTTGTCACGAAAAGATGCTTGACTATGCATATAATTGACAGCTTTGGAAAGAAAACACTCTGACGTTTCCAAAACTGCAAAGATATTGTCTGTGAGTACCACAGAACTGATGTTACAGAAAAAAACCAGATAAAAATACAATCAGGAAGTGCCGCATTTTTTGAAACCGCCTCATGGCAATGACTCCTTATATGGCTGTGGAGGAGCTAGGAGTCAGCTTACCTTTTCCACGTTTTCCCCAAGGTGTCTGCAGCATTGTGACGTATTTGTAGGCATATCATTGGAAGATTGACCCTAAGAGACAACCTTTCCCAGGTGGTCGCTTGGTGTCCTCCGTTGCAATTATTGCGTAATCTCCAGCTGCAGTACTTTTCCGTTTGCTATTGAGGAGAAACCCAACTGCCACGAAGGATTTATCATCGAATAGATGTGAAAAACACCTTGAGGATGATTCTAAACAACGTTTGCCATGTTTCTGTCGATATTATGGAGTTAATTTGGAAAAAAGTTTGGCGTTGTAGTGAATGAATTTTTGTTTTTTTTTCTTAGCCAAACTCAAAGACACCAGCAATAGTGCTGAGGAAAGCGGATGCCCCACGCTCCTATGTGGTGGACACAGGCTCAGAAGGGCTAAGAAGGAACAAAACACACCTCAGAACTCTTCCAGATCTACCAGCCACACAGACTGAGGCCACAGAAAATGCACATAGAGGGTGAAGGAGAGAGAATGCTCACAGAGCCAAAAGCGCACCCAGAAAGGGATGTGAAGCCACTAGTGGCTGAAAGACTATTTTACGTGGAGAAAACATACTGCTGGGGAACATACCCAGCAAAAAGAGACTGTACCTAAGTTAATGTTCATACTGTGTGATTGAATGCTTTCATACGGGTTCAGGATGGGAATTAGCATGTTAGAGAATAATACTGGTTTCCAAATTGCATTTCAGTTATGCTTCAGTGGTTATGCATGTTGAGTTCTTGTTCATGGCAGAGGGGAAGATGTAGTAGGATGTCCCTTGGGGGTATCCGTACCTATGTAGGACATGCGAGGGTCAGGTTAATAAACAGGCTGGAGCTAGAACCTCGTTGTCGCGCGTCCTTATTTGAGATCATACTACAGTTTGACCTGTTTCTACAAACTTTTATTGTACTTTAAAAAAAACTTTTTGTCTGGAATTTGTACCTTGTGCATTCAGATAACTGGACTAAACGCGCGAACGAAAAGGGGGTTTTTGGTGATAAAGAGGGACATTATCGAACAAAACAAACATTTATTGTTTAACATGGAGACCTGGGAGTGCCACCAGATGATCAGAGGTAAGTGATTAATTTTAATCGCTATTTTTTGACTTTTGTGACACCTCTCCTTGGTTGGAAAATGGCTATATAGTTCTGTGGCTAGGGGCTGACCTAACAATTGTTTGGTGTGCTTTCGCCATAAAGCCTATTTGAAACAGGACAATTTGGCTGGATTTACAACAAGTTTATCTTTAAAATGGTGTATAATACTTGTATGTTTGAGGAATTTTAATTATGGGATTTCTGTTGTTTTTAATCTGGCGCCCTGCAATTTCACTGGCTGTTGTCGAGGTGGGACGCACTTGTACCAGAGAGGTTAACAAGACATTTGTGGAGTGGTTGAAAAACAAGTTTTAAGGACTCCAAACTAAGTGTATGTAAACTCTGACTGTGTGTGTGTGTGTGTGTGTGTGTGTGTGTGTGTGTGTGTGTGTGTGTGTGTGTGTGTGTGTGTGTGTATATATATAAACAAATATGCAACCATTTAAACAACTGCATTAGCATGAGAAGTAAAAACTTGTTTTACTTACTGATCAAAAAGTGGATCTTCTCCTTCCAAAAACATTTCTTCCGCGCTGGAATCAAAACTCTGGTCGCTCACAGAGTCCTCATCCATTCCTTCTGTGTCACTCTCCTGGTCAATTTCTGCAATAATATCATCAAAATAATTATACTTGGACTGAGATTTAGCTTTCCCACTCTTAGTAACCATGTTTAACTTTTTCAGACTTGAGAAGTCTGTAGAAGAGAACGAACTGCTGTGAAACGTAAACTACCGTGCATCTGGTTTCCTTTCACCAGAGAATGAACTCTGTTGTGCACAGCTCTAGCATGATGGCTGTTTGTCCTACAAACGGCGTTCACATACTGCTGGAAATCCCAGATCATTGGCTATCTAGCTAGGTTTCAAAACGATAGGTGGTCATTGGTCCAAGAACCTTCATGGGCTAATTCAGGTCTTGTATAGCCAATACGTAATGTAGAATTATGAAACATGTTTGGTTGCCTTCTAGAGTGTCTGAGGATTGCACAGAAACCGAACTTGACCGTGTTAAGCTACGTTTGATTGCTAACAAAATTTGATTTCATAAAATTGTTTTGTTGCAAGTTGAAAGAGTCGTAATTCATGCAGAATGCTGTTTACAACACGGATCGTGTTAGGATATACATGTCCTTTTGTCAGTTAAAACAACATTACATTTATCATACGGTGTAGACATTGCTAATGGTGTAGCGGAAAATGGCTGATTATCTACATAGAGGGCCATTATTATCTACAGAGGCCCATTATTATCTACAGAGGCCCATTATTATCTACTGAGGCCCATTATTATCTACAGAGAGGCCCATTATTATCTAGAGGCCCATTATTATCTACAGAGAGGCCCATTATTATCTACACAGAGGCCCATTATTATCTACAGAGGCCCATTATCAGCAACCATCAGTCCTGTGTTCCAATGGCACGTTGTGTTAGCTAATCCAAGTTTATCATTTTAAAATGCGAATCGAACATTAGAAAACGCTTATGCAATTATATTAGCACAGCTGAAAACTGTTGTTCTGATTAAAGAAGCAATAAAACTGGCCTCCTTTAGACTAGTTGAGTATCTGGAGCATCAGCATTTTGTGGCTTTTGATTGTCGATGTTATTTTAAAATGGACCAAAAAAAAAATAATCTTTCAAAAACAAGGACATTTCTAAGTGACCCCAAACTTTTCAACGGTAGTGTATATATAGAAATACATGTTTAACATTTGCACCAATTGATTGGTGAAAAGAACAGGTGGCTAAGTCAAACAAGATTTGTATTAGTCGGGGACAGCCCCACTGGTAAAAGATACTAGTCCATCTTCATGTCAACTAACAGAACTCTGCTGGTTGTCCTGGTAACAGATACCAGTGGGAAGATCTATTATATTTGTTCAAACTAAACTACAGCACTTACTTTGATGAGTCAAATCTGATCCTTTCTTCTCTTCTCCTCCTCTCACAGTTCCACTCAGCCCCATTGTTTTCCTGCAGTCCACCAGCAGCACAGACAACCTCTTCCTACCCAGCAGTAAGGTGCTACCGGAAGAGGTACGAAACGGGGACTCCGGGAGGGAGGAGGGGCTAGCGTTGTCCTGGTAACCATAAAGAGGGGACACAGACGCATATCATTATGGATGCTGATGTCACTGTTGAAAAAGTGCTTTACAGAAGCCCAGACCAGACCCTGAGACCCCAAGCTGTATGCTAGACCAGACCAAGCTGTACCATCTGGTGTTCTGATCTGGAGAGACTCTTCTCTGCTTCATCAGCATCAGGATGTTGTTGAGGCTCCCCAGAGGATCCACGATAGTCATGCACTTTAATATAGACCACATAGAGAATTCAATAAATCAATTTTTGTAGTTCCAAAAATATATGTACCAATGGCAAATTGCCCCTTAATAAACAATTCCTACAGTACTGAGCAACATATTCAAGTGTAGAACTTCAGTATAATGCCCCTTTAAAAACAACTGCATAGTTTGTGCCCGTTTAAGACAGTACTCACTGGTGGTAATCGGATCTTCAGTCTCATTTTTCACTCCCAAAACGTCTTCCTCTTATATTGAGATATCCTCCTCTTTTACTCCAAAAGGGTCTTCCTCCTCTTTCAATTTTACGGCATCTTCCTCCTTTTTGATTCTGAAAGCTTCTACCTCTTTGACAACCTCGTTCCCATATTCCTCTTTCACTGTAATATCATCCTCTTGTTTCAATGTGATAGCCTCCTTATTCATTCTTCAAGCTTCTTTGCCTCCTTTCACCAGTTTCTTTCTCCGTCTAGATTAGTGAGTTTATGCTCCGGGAGATTAGCCTAGTGCATTATCAATGTAACACATTTGCTAATTTAACAAGCAAATTACGTTTAAATGAACCAGTAGATATGTAAACAGAATTATGTTGAAAACACTAAGAGTAATATACACAAGATTGGTCTAAAGAGCTCCAATGTTTCGGTTTTAGGTTTGCTAGCAAAGCATAGCGTGGTTAAATCAGAAGCCTTTTGTCGCTGTTGAAGAAGCTTCCTGTCCCGTCCACTAGATTATACGTCACGTAAGAAGCATCACCTGAAAAATTCATATCGCCATCTGCTGACTGGAGTGGGTCACGCAAATTGGAAAATATGAATTACAATGTTCAGTCTGGCAAGCAATGTCATAAGAAGTCATTTAAAAAATAACCAGATGTTATGTTCTTACTTCTTACAGCCAATACTTTCCTCCAGGATTGGATTGCCTGTTAGGCAGGATTAAATCAAATCAAATCAAATTTTATTTGTCACATACACATGGTTAGCAGATGTTAATGCGAGTGTAGCCAAATGCTTGTGCTTCTAGTTCCGACAATGCAGTAATAACGAACAAGTAATCTAACTAACAATTCCCAAAAACTACTGTCTTATACACAGTGTAAGGGGATAAAGAATATGTACATAAGGATATATGAATGAGTGATGGTACAGAGCAGCATAGGCAAGATACAGTAGATGATATCGAGTACAGTATAACATATGAGATGAGTATGTAAACAAAGTGGCATAGTTAAAGTGGCTAGTGATACATGTATTACATAAGGATGCAGTCGATGATATAGAGTACAGTATATACGTATGCATATGAGATGAATAATGTAGGGCAAGTAACATTATATAAGGTAGCATTGTTTAAAGTGGCTAGTGATATATTTACATCATTTCCCATCAATTCCCATTATTAAAGTGGCTGGAGTTGAGTCAGTGTCATTGACAGTGTGTTGGCAGCAGCCACTCAATGTTAGTGGTGGCTGTTTAACAGTCTGATGGCCTTGAGATAGAAGCTGTTTTTCAGTCTCTCGGTCCCAGATTAGGTATGTATATAGACTCTCTTTTTTTTCTACTGTGTTATTGACTTGTTAATTGTTTACTCCATGTGTAACTCTGTGTTAGCAGTGTGAACAGGCATGCTTTATCTTGGCCAGGTCGCAGTTGTAAATGAGAACTTGTTCTCAACTAGCCTACCTGGTTAAATAAAGGTGAAAAAAAAATCTATTAAAAAAAGGTGACAGATAGAATAGGGTGGCATACTCTGAGCTAAATTGACCAAGGCTCATCGCGAACAACACATAACACTTCCTATGGTGGCATATGGGCTATTTAGGCAAGTGTTGGTGTCTCCCATCTCCACAGAGGAACTCTAGATCTCTGTCAGAGTGACCATCAGGTTCTTGGTAACCTCCCAGACCAAGGCTCTTCTTCCCTGATTGCGCAGTTTGGCCAGGCGGCCAGCTCTAGGAAGAGCCTTGGTGGTTCCAAACTTTTCCTTTTAAGAACGATGGTAGCCACTGTGTCCTTTGGGAACTTCAATGCGGCAAATGTTTTGTTGTTGTCTCCCTTCCCCATATCTGTGCCGGCGCTCTACGGACAATTCCTTCGACTTCATGGCTTGGTTTTTGCTCTGACTTGCGCTGTAAACTGTGGGACCTTATATAGACAGACAGTTCCCATCTCTATCTGCAGCGAACTGAAAAGAGGAGCGACCCAGGGATGTGTGTGCTTTGGGGACCTTTAACAGAATATGACTGTCAGAACGGGTATTGTATGTGGAGGATGAGGGCTGCAGAAGATATCTTAGATAGGGGTGAGTGAGGCCTAAGAGGGTTTTATAAATAAGCATTAAACCAGTGGGTCTTGCGACTGGTATACAGAGATAACCAGTTTACAGAGTATAGAGTGCAGTGAGGTGTCCTATAAGGAGCATTGGTGGCAAATCTGATGGCCGAATGGTAAAGAACATCTTGCCACTCAATGTATCCTACCATGACTATATCAACCCTACTCCATGTGTTGTCACTATGATGTATCCTACCATGACTATATCCAACCCTACTCCATGTGTTGCCACTATCATGTATCCTACTACCATGACTATATCCAACAAATATATCCTCCATGTGTTTCCACTGTCATCTATCCTACCATGACTATATCAACCCAACTCCATGTGTTGTCACTATCATGTATCCTACCATGACTATATCCAACCCAACTCCATGTGTTGCCACTATCATGTATCCTACTTGGCTGAAGCTTTGATCCAGTGGAAGAAGTATTGAGGAGCAGGGAGGTTAAAGGTCACTTCAGGAAACAGCTGTTACTCTACACTATCCCTAGATAATACAGTAATGGGAGAAAATGTATAGAATATTTATGGCTCTATAACATCTCTATCTAATCCGTTTTATTGAACCTAATTCCATTTTCTCCATTTAGTTTTTCCAGGTTTCTGATTTGTCCCTGTTTGTCTGTTTTTCTCTCTAAATCACACTGTTAATAGAAAACAACACCATTGGATATTCTAAGTCCACGACAACACTTAAACCACATCAGGAGACCACTTTTGATGTCTGAGAAAAATCTAAGACATGTTCATTTTTGTGTGTAGATACCCTTTAATTGAAGTGACACCAGCAAGAGTCTTGCTTGATTAGTGGTGTCTCTGTAGCACACAAGAGCCTTGCTTGGTTAGTGGTGTCTCTGTAGCACACAAGAGGCTTGCTTGGTTAGTGGTGTCTCTGTAGCACACAAGAGCCTTGCTTGGTTAGTGGTGTCTCTGTAGCACACATGTGATTGCAGAGTCTGCTGAACAAATCACAACTGGATTGATGCAAATAGTCATGATATCATTCTGCCAGGGAGGCATAGACTACTTTGTAGTTAACATTTAATTGACAAGGTTTTTTGGGAAAGCTTTTCCATCAACCAGAAGATGGTTGTCATTAGCATCATCGCTAACAGCTACACATAGTGGTAGACAAATGCACTCAGACAGGGGCATTTCCTGACTGTTTCCTCTTCAGAAACTTGAAGGAAAATACATATCACTTAGGCAAATTTAACGATGACTTGCAGGCAGTCGGTTCAGAATAACGATGACAAAAATGGAAAACTCTTTAATCTGTCACCTAATCCTGTCTAACGGGCAGGTCAGCCCTGGAGTAAACTATTGGATGTAAGAAGTAAGAGAAAACATAACATCTGGCTCTTTTAAAATTTCTTCGCATGACATGGCTTGCCAGAATAAACATTGTTATTAATATTTTTCCAGTCTGCGTTACCCACTCCAGTCAGCAGATGGCGATATGAGTCTTTCAGGTGATGCTGCTTGCGTGACGTATAATCTAGTGGACGGAACTGGAGGCTTCTTCAACAGCGACAAAAGGCTTCTGATTCAACCAACGTGTTGCTTTGCTAGCGAACATAAAGTTGAGTCTTTGAAGCTCTTTTGACCAATCTTGTGTATATTACTCTTAGTGTTTTGAATATAATTATGTTTACCCATCTACTAGTTCATTTTAACGTCATTTGCTCGTTAAATTAGCAAATGTGTTACTAAATTTATACTGCACTAGGCTAATCGACCGGAGCATGAGCTCACAAAGCTCGACCGAGAAAGAAGCTCTGGTGAAAGGAGAGGAAGACGCTTTCAGGATGAAAAGGGAGGAAGAGGACGCTATCACATTGAAAGAAGAAGAGGATGATATTACAGTGAAAGAGGAAGATGGGAAAGAGGTTGTCAAAGTGGAAGGGGAGGAGGTAGAAGCTTTCAGAATCAAAAACGAGGAAGATGCCATAACATTGAAAGAAGAGAATGTAGTGAAAGAAGAGGAAGAACCTTTCAGAGTAAAAGAGGAAGAGGAGACTATCTCAATCAAAAAGGAGGAAGACGTTTTGGGAGTGAAAGCGGAGGAGGCTGAAGATCAGACTACCACCAGTGAGTACTGTCTTAAAAACAGGGACACTATGTAGTTCTTGAAATAATGTATTGTTTTAAAGGGGCATTCTACTTCAGTTCTACACTTGAATATGTCGTTCAGTACTGTGGGAATTGTTTAAGGGATAATCTGCCATTGGTACATATGTTTTTGGGACTTCGATGTATTGAATTCTCATTCTCCATGTGGTCTACATTAAAGTTCACCTCATCTAATATAACAGGCTTTTAAAATCTACTTAAAATATCAAAGGGATGTAAAGGCACCCATTTTGTGGAAATGACCCTTTACATTTGCAACACAAACAATATTTGACAAAATCATGATGGAAGTGGCCATTTTAGACATATTCATGCCTCTTGATTGCAATAGATGGTCATAAGTTTACCGTCTGTTTGCTGTTCTCGTTCACACAGGAGAGAGACGTGACTATCGTGGATCCTCTGGGGAGCATCAACAACATCCTGATCCTGCTGACGAGGCAGAGAAGAGTCTCTCCAGATCAGAACACCAGATGGTACAGCTTGGGCTGGTCTAGCATACAGCTTGCTCTATCGGGGTCTAGGCTGGATTTCTGTAAAGCACTTCATGACAACAGTGGCATCAGCATCGATAATGATATGTGTCTGTGTCCCCTCTTTATGGTTACCAGGACAACACTAGCCCTTCCTCCCTCCCGGAGTCCCCGTGTCGTACCTCTTCCAGTAGCGCCTTACTGCTGGGTATGAAGAGGTTGTCTGTGCTGCTGGTGGACTGCAGGAAAACAACGGGGCTGAGTGGAACTGTGAGAGGACGACAAGAGAAGAAAGGATCAGATTTGACACATCAAAGTAAGTGCTGTAGTTCAGTTTGAACAAATAAAATACAATCTGCCCACTGGTATCTGTTACCAGGACAACCAGCAGAGTTCTGTTAGTTGACAGGAAGATAGGCTGGTGTATATGGATGTTATGAATATCATAACACTGAAAAGGATTCTACCAATGAAAAGAGAGGAACCAATAGACCATATAAAACCTTGATAAAAGTTAGCTTTAGAGAGGAACTAATAGACCATATAAAACCTTGATAAAGTTCGCTTCAGAGAGAAACCAATAGACCATATAAAACCTTGATAAAGTTGGCTTTAGAGAGACACCAATAGACCATATAAAACCTTGATAAAGTTGGCTTTAGCGAGACACCAATAGACCATATAAAACCTTGATAAAGTTAGCTTCAGAGAGAGAGTTTCAAGATGATCCAATGTAAGCTGCTTGTTTTACAAAAACTTTTCCTTAAAAATGATGACCTGACTTTTTTCAATCTTTACCAACGACATGCTAACGACATTTGAGTAAAGCCAGTGTGTCTGTATGCGTATGACTCAACACTGTACACGTCAGCTACCACGGAAACTGAAATGACAGCAACACTTACAAAGAGCTGCAGTGAGTTTCAGAATGGGTGGCAAAGGAATAAGTTAGTCCTAAATATTTCAGATTACCTTAAATTACATGGCCTACTATGCTAATTCTGTAGCGGTATTGTTAGACCAGCACAAAAACATCCTGTGGCGGACTGCAATAGCATCGAATAGTCCCCGTGATATGCAACTGTTCAGGGAAGTCCGGAACCAATACACGCAGTCAGTCAGGAAAGCTAAGGCCAGCTTCTTCAGGCAGAAGTTTGCATCCTGTAGCTCCAACTCCAAAAAGTTCTGGGACACTGTGAAGTCCATGGAGAACAAGAGCACCTCCTCCCAGCTGCCCACTGCACTGAGGCTAGGTAACACGGTCACCACTGATAAATCCATGATTATCGAAAACTTCAATAAGCATTTCTCAACGGCTGGCCATGCCTTCCGCCTGGCTACTTCAACCTCGGCCAACAGCTCCGCCCCCCCCGCAGCTCCTCGCCCAAGCCTCTCCAGGTTCTCCTTTACCCAAATCCAGATAGCAGATGTTCTGAAAGAGCTGCAAAACCTGGACCCGTACAAATCAGCTGGGCTTGACAATCTGGACCCTCTATTTCTGAAACTATCTGCCACCATTGTCGCAACCCCTATTACCAGCCTGTTCAACCTCTCTTTCATCTCGTCTGAGATCCCCAAGGATTGGAAAGCTGCCGCAGTCATCCCCCTCTTCAAAGGGGGAGACACCCTGGACCCAAACTGTTACAGACCTATATCCATCCTGCCCTGCCTATCTAAGGTCTTCGAAAGCCAAGTCAACAAACAGGTCACTGACCATCTCGAATCCCACCGTACCTTCTCCGCTGTGCAATCTGGTTTCCGAGCCGGTCATGGGTGCACCTCAGCCACACTCAAGGTACTAAACGACATCATAACCGCCATCGATAAAAGACAATACTGTGCAGCCGTCTTCATCGACCTTGCCAAGGCTTTCGACTCTGTCAATCACCATATTCTTATCGGCAGACTCAGTAGCCTCGGTTTTTCGGATGACTGCCTTGCCTGGTTCACCAATTACTTTGCAGACAGAGTTCAGTGTGTCAAATCGGAGGGCATGCTGTCCGGTCCTCTGGCAGTCTCTATGGGGGTGCCACAGGGTTCAATTCTCGGGCCGACTCTTTTCTCTGTGTATATCAATGATGTTGCTCTTGCTGCGGGCGATTCCCTGATCCACCTCTACGCAGACGACACCATTCTATATACTTTCGGCCCGTCTTTGGACACTGTGCTATCTAACCTCCAAACAAGCTTCAATGCCATACAACACTCCTTCCGTGGCCTCCAACTGCTCTTAAACGCTAGTAAAACCAAATGCATGCTTTTCAACCGGTCGCTGCCTGCACCTGCATGCCCGACTAGCATCACCACCCTGGATGGTTCCGACCTAGAATATGTGGACGTCTATAAGTACCTAGGTGTCTGGCTAGACTGCAAACTCTCCTTCCAGACTCATATCAAACATCTCCAATCGAAAATCAAATCAAGAGTCGGCTTTCTATTCCGCAACAAAGCCTCCTTCACTCAAGCCGCCAAGCTTACCCTAGTAAAACTGACTATCCTACCGATCCTCGACTTCGGCGATGTCATCTACAAAATGGCTTCCAACACTCTACTCAGCAAACTGGATGCAGTCTATCACAGTGCCATCCGTTTTGTCACTAAAGCACCTTATACTACCCACCACTGCGACTTGTATGCTCTAGTCGGCTGGCCCTCGCTACATATTCGTCGCCAGACCCACTGGCTCCAGGTCATCTACAAGTCTATGCTAGGTAAAGCTCCGCCTTATCTCAGCTCACTGGTCACGATGGCAACACCCATCCGTAGCACGCGCTCCAGCAGGTGTATCTCACTGATCATCCCTAAAGCCAACACCTCATTTGGCCGCCTTTCGTTCCAGTACTCTGCTGCCTGTGACTGGAACGAATTGCAAAAATCGCTGAAGTTGGAGACTTTCATCTCCCTCACCAACTTCAAACATCAGCTATCTGAGCAGCTAACCGATCGCTGCAGCTGTACATAGTCTATTGGTAAATAGCCCACCCTTTTCACCTACCTCATCCCCGTACTGTTTTTATTTATTTACTTTTCTGCTCTTCTGCACACCAATATCTCTACCTGTACATGACCATCTGATCTTTTATCACTCCAGTGTTAATCTGCAAAATTGTAATTATTTGCCTACCTCCTCATGCCTTTTGCACACATTGTATATAGACCCCCCCTTCGTTTTCTACTGTGTTATTGACTTGTTAATTGTTTACTCCATGTGTAACTCTTTGTTGTATGCTCACACTGCTATGCTTTATCTTGGCCAGGTCGCAGTTGCAAATGAGAACTTGTTCTCAACTAGCCTACCTGGTTAAATAAAGGTGAAATAAAAAATAAATAAATAAAAGAAATATTTTGTTGGGGCGCCAGGCAGGTATTGACCCTAGTTATTAAAGTTAGTTATTACCTGTTATAACATTATTATTATTATTATTAAATAAAAAATAATAAAAAAAAAACGGAAAGGATGAGAGTCTTAAATGATGGAGTCTTAAAGGAGGACTGAAGCATCTAATGATGAAACATTATGGAGTCTTAACCTGTATGGGAACGGGGTTCTGCTGCCAACAGCCAATGAAATTGCAGGGCGCCAAATACAAATCAACAGAAATCTCATTATCAAATTTCTCAAACATTCAAGCATTAGGCACCATTTTAAAGATAAAAGTCTTGTTAATCCAGCCACAGTGTCTGATTTCAAAAATGCTTCACAGCAAAAGCTCCACAAACGATTATGTTAGGTCACCACCAAGTCACAGAAATACCCAGCCAATTTTCCAGCCAAAGAGGAGTCACAAAAAGTACAAATAGAGATAAAAATGTGTCACTAACATTTGATGATCTTCATCAGATGACACTCACAGGACTTCATGTTACACAATACATGTGTGTTTTGTTCGATAAAGTGCATATTAATATCCCAAAATCTCATTTTACATTGGCGTGTTATGTTCAGTAGTTCCAAAACATGCAGTGATTTTGCAGAGAGCCACATCAATTTACAGAAATACTCATTCTAAATGTTGATGAAAATACAAGTGTTATGCATGGAACTTTAGATAGACTTCTCCTTAATGCAACCGCTGTGTCAGATTTTTTTTTAAACTTTACGGAAAAAGCATACCATGCAATAATCTGAGTACAGAGCTCAGAACCTAAACCAGCCAAAGAAATATCCACCATGTTGCGCAGTCAACATTAGTCAGAAATAGCATTATAAATATTCACTTACCTTTGATGATCTTAATCAGAATGCACTCCCAGGAATCCCAGTTCCACAATAAATGTTTGATTTGTTCGATAAAGTTCATCATTTATGTCCATATACCTCCTTTTGTTAGCGTTTGGAAAACAAATCGAAACGCGCGTGCAACTTCCTGCGGAAAGATCGGATGAAAATTCCAAAAAGTTATATTACTGGTCGTATAAATATATCAAACGATATATAGAATCAATATTTAGGATGTTTTTATCATAAAATTTCAATAATGTTCCAACCAGAGAATTCCATTGTCTGTAACTCTCTCATGACTGCGCGTCACGAGACCAAGGCACTTTGCCAGACCTCTGACTCATTCCCCTCTCATTCAGCCCCCCCTCACAGTAGAAGCATCAAACAAAGTTCTAAAGAAGGTTGACATCTAGTGGAAGCATTAGGAAGTGCAACATAACCAATATCCCACTGTATCTTCAATAGGGGCTGAGTTGAAAAACTACAAACCTCGGATTTTCCACTTCCTGTTTAACAAAATATGGAAAAGGTGAAGGGGTCTGAATACTTAACGAATGCACTGTCTGTGTGTATACTGAACCAAAAATATAAACAGCAATTTCAACGATTTACAGCTCATATAAGTCAGTCATTGTAAATAAATAAATTAGGCCCTCATCTATGGACTTTACATGACTGGGCAGGGGAGCAGCCATTGGTGGGCCCTGGAGGGCATAAGCCCACCCATTGCGGAGCCAGGCCCAGCCAATCAGGATTAGTTTTTCCCCACAAAAGGGCTTCATTACAAATAGAAATAAAACTCGGGTGTCTGGTCTCAGAGGATGTGGAGGTCCTGGGCTGGCGTTGTTATATGTGGTCTCTGGTTGTGAGGCCAGTTGGATGTACTGCCAAATTCTCTAAAATGACGTTGGAGGCGGCTTCGGGCAGAGAATTGAACATTCAATTATCTGGTAACCGCTCTAGTGGATATTCCTGCAGTCAACATGCCAATTGCACGCTCCCTCAAAACTTGAGACATCTGTGGCATTGTGTTGTGTGACAAAACTGCACATTTTAGTGGCCTTTTATTTTCCCCAGCACAAGGTGCACCTGTGTAATAATCAAGCTGTTCAATCAGCTTCTTGATTTGCCACACCTGTCAGGTGGATGGATTATCTTGGCAGAAAATATGTGTTAACTAACAGGGATGTAAAACATTCTGCAATCTTTTTTTTCAGCTCATTAAACATCCAACACTTTACATGTTGCGTTTATAATTTGTTTATTGCAGTTGCTATCAGTTTTAGGAACATCTTTCCAAATATTTCACCTTATTTTTTACTTTACCCAAAATATGATATCAGTGATAATCAAAATGTTGAAAATCTGTGAACGTCTAAATAATAAATTGGGCCATTTAAACAGCAGGTGTCGATCCCTTTCTACAACGGAGAGATTTTACTGATGTGCTTTGTGTCTTCGACTTAAAAACAAGTCAGTAGAACGTGGAATGAAGCCTCTAGTGTAATGTGGGACCGGATGGCAGCTATTTAAGTCACTGGTCTGGCAGAATGCCAGTCATTATATCGCCTTGCGTTCCATTACTCTGTAGACAAAAAGAATGCTCCGGTTGGAACGTTATTGGATATATAAGATAATAACATCCTGAAGATTGATTCTCTACTTAGTTTGACCAGTTTATTTGACCTGGAATATAACTTTTTGAAGTTTTTGTCCGAGTTCACCTGGACCAGCGCCAGCTTTTGGACATGTGAACTAAACGTGGTAGCAAAAGTAGCTAATTGGACACTAGTGATGGACATTATGGAACAAAACAATGATTTGTTGCGGAACTAGGATTCCTTGCACTGCATTCTGATGAAAGATCATCAAAGGTAAGGGAATATTTATGATGTAATTTCGTATTTCTGTTGACTCCAACATGGCGGAGAAATATATTTACTTCTGAGCATCGTCTCAGATTATTGAATGGTATGCTTTTTTCGTAACGTTTAAAAGAAAATGTGACACAGCGGTTGCATTAAGAACCAGTGTATCTTTAATTATATGTAAAACATGTGTCTTTCGTCAAAGTTTATGATGAGTATTTGCATATACTCCAGAATGTTATGAAGAGTGATCAGATGAATTACAAAGTCCCTCTTTGCCATGCAAATGAACTGATCCCACCCCCCAACACTGGAAGCTTGTAAAGTTATACTATAATTATACTTCCGGCGCCGACAGAGATGGCCGCCTCGCTTCGCGTTCCTAGGAAACTATGCAGTTTTTTGTTTTTTTACGTGTTATTTCTTACATTAGTACCCCAGGTCATCTTAGGTTTCATTACATACAGTCGAGAAGAACTACTGAATATAAGATCAGTGTCAACTCACCATCAGTACGACCAAGAATATGTTTTTCGCGACGCGGATCCTGTGTTCTGCCTTACAAACAGGACAACGGAGTGGATTCCATGCAGCGACCCAAAAAACGACTCCGAAAAAGAGGGAAACGAGGCGGTCTTCTGGTCAGACTCCGGAGACGGGCACACCGTGCACCACTCCCTAGCATTCTTCTTGCCAATGTCCAGTCTCTTGACAACAAGGTTGATGAAATCCGAGCAAGGGTAGCATTCCAGAGGGACATCAGAGACTGTAACGTTCTTTGCTTCACGGAAACATGGCTCACTGGAGAGACGCTATTCGAGGCGGTGCAGCCAGCGGGTTTCTCCACGCATCGCGCCGACAGAAACAAACATCTTTCTGGTAAGAAGAGGGGCGGGGGCGTATGCCTTATGACTAACGTGACATGGTGTGATGAAAGAAACATACAGGAACTCAAATCCTTCTGTTCACCTGATTTTGAATTCCTCACAATCAAATGTAGACCGCATTATCTACCAAGAAGAATTCTCTTCGATTATAATCACAGCCGTATATACCCCCCCCCCAAGCAGACACATCGATGGCTCTGAACGAACTTTATTTAACTCTCTGCAAACTGGAAACGATTTATCCGGAGGCTGCATTCATTGTAGCTGGGGATTTTAACAAGGCTAATCTGAAAACAAGACTCCCTAAATTTTATCAGCATATCGATTGCGCAACCAGGGGTGGAAAGACCTTGGATCATTGTTACTCTAACTTCCGCGACGCATATAAGGCCCTGCCCCGCCCCCCTTTCGGAAAAGCTGACCGCCCCGTACCACTCACATCCGTCATCATGAAGTGCTTTGAGAGACTAGTCAAGGACCATATCACCTCCACCCTACCTGACACCCTAGACCCACTCCAATTTGCTTACCACCCAAATAGGTCCACAGACGATGCAATCTCAACCACACTGCACTCTGCCCTAACCCATCTGGACAAGAGGAATACCTATGTGAGAATGCTGTTCATCGACTACAGCTCGGCATTCAACACCATAGTACCCTCCAAGCTCGTCACCAAGCTCGAGACCCTAGGTCTCGAACCCGCCCTGTGCAACTGGGTACTGGCCTTCCTGACGGGCCGCCCAAGGTGGTGAGGGTAGGCAACAACATCTCCTCCCCGCTGATCCTCAACACTGGGGCCCCACAAGGGTGCGTTCTGAGCCCTCTCCTGTACTCCCTGTTCACCCACGACTGCGATGCCACGCACGCCTCCAACTCAATCATCAAGTTTGCGGACGACACAACAGTGGTAGACTTGATTACCAACAACGACGAGACGGCCTACAGGGAGGAGGTGAGGGCCCTCGGAGTGTGGTGTCAGGAAAATAACCTCACACTCAATGTCAACAAAACTAAGGAGATGATTGTGGACTTCAGGAAACAGCAGAGGGAACACCCCCCTATCCACATCGATGGAACAGTAGTGGAGAGGGTAGCAAGTTTTAAGTTCCTCGGCATACACATCACAGACAAACTGAATTGGTCCACTCACACAGACAGCATCGTGAAGAAGGCGCAGCAGTGCCTCTTCAACCTCAGGAGGCTGAAGAAATTCGGCTTGTCACCAAAAGCACTCACAAACTTCTACAGATGCACAATCGAGAGCATCCTGGCGGGCTGTATCACCGCCTGGTACGGCAACTGCTCCGCCCTCAACCGCAAGGCTCTCCAGAGGGTAGTGAGGTCTGCACAACGCATCACGGGGGCAAACTACCTGCCCTCCAGGACACCTACACCACCCGATGTTACAGGAAGGCCATAAAGATCATCAAGGACATCAACCACCCGAGCCACTGCCTGTTCACCCCGCTATCATCCAGAAGGCGAGGTCAGTACAGGTGCATCAAAGCTGGGACAGAGAG